>NW_020201428.1:2468-27475 GCF_001531365.2 Cynara cardunculus var. scolymus
TGGTGTATTATTTAGCATTTAGGTGTCCAGAGGCTCTGGATAGTGGTGCCAGAGGCTCTGGTATGGAAAATGCATATTTATGCAATGGAGATTCATGATGAATGAATAGCTCTCCCTCAAATAATGCATGTATATAAGATTTGAGTTTTGTGAAACTCCCCCTAGAAACAATAACAATATTGATTGAGGTGACCAGAGGCTCTAGTCTATACAACCAGAGGCTCTGGTTGTGAATGAAGATGAAGAGATGTATGAAATATGTCTAAGTATGCAAATGGATATGCATATTAATGGGTCTTTGAGACCAGAGGGCTCTGGTTCCAAAGACAATGAATCAAGAGGCTCTGGTCTTTAGAACCAGAGGCTCTGGTTGAAAAGACAATGAATCTAGAGGCTCTGGTCTTTAGAACCAGAGGCTCTGGTTGCAAAGACAATGAAAAGAAGTATGAAAATATGGTTAGTGCATGTGAGTGAGAGAGGGGTGGGACTCTTTGGATCTAGAGGGGCTCTGGTTACAAAAAGTATGAATCTAGAGGCTCTGGTCTTTAGAACCAGAGGCTCTGGTTGTCTTAGAGATGCTATTTAAGATGAATGAAAGGTGAAAATAGCATTCCAAGTCTTATTTGGAAACCAGAGGTCTCTGGTTGCAAAGGACTTGGAAACAAGAGGCTCTGGTCTTTAGAACCAGAGGCTCTGGTTACATGAATGATGATATGCGATGGAGTCCAAAAGGTCTTTGGTCTCAAAGGATGAGAATCCAGTTGCAAAGGTAATACTTAGTGAATAAAAGCTAAGTATTTGCTTTGGACCAGAGATCTCTGGTTCCAAAGGCGATGAAAAACTTTGAGCCATATTAAAAGTTTTCTTCATGGCCAGAGGCTCTGAGTACTTATTGATTATGGCTTATTTCTATGTATCACTTGAAGGCATAACCATGAGATATTGAGAATCTTTGATTAAGAACCTTTATTGCCTTTAAGTGGTGAGATTCAGCATACCCATCTTGCTTACTAGAAATAAAAATCTTTTCTCATCAAGAGCTTTTGTGAAAATTTTAGCAAGTTGAATCTCAATGGGAACAAAGTACATTTCTATATTACCTTTTTCAACTTTGTCTTTCAGAAAATTGTACCTTACATCGATGTGCTTGGTCTTGGAATGTTGCACTGGGTTTGTAGAGATTGCTATGGCACTCTTGGAGTCACAGAGGATGGGAATTTTGTGATAATGGAATCCATAGTCCTTAAGCTGAGTCTTCATCCAAAGAACTTGTGAACAACAACTAGCAACAACAACATATTCTGCTTCTACTGTAGAGGTTGAGACACAATTTTGTTTTCTGGATGTCCAACTTACCAGCTTGTCCCCCAAGAGTTGACAGCTTCCAGACGTGCTCTTTCTATCAAGCTTGCAAACTGCATGATCTGCATCTGTGTAGGCTATTAGATCAAAGACAGAGTTCTTTGGATACCAGAGACCCAATGAGGAAGTTCCCTTGAGGTATCTAAAGATCCTCTTGACTGTAGAGAGATGAGATTCTTTAGGATTTGATTGATATCTTGCACAAAGACATATAACAAACATAATGTCTGGTCTATTAGCAATTAGATACAGGAGTGATCCATTCATGCCTCTGTAGGTTGTTACATCCACAGGTTTGCCTGATGGATCAGCAAATAACTTAGCTCCTGTAGCCATAGGTGTTCTCATCGATGATGAGTTTGAGAGATAATATTTATTCAGAAGGTGAGTCACATATTTGGACTGATTGATGAAAATTCCTTCTGAAGCTTGTTTTATTTGAAGACCAAGGAAGAAACTTAGTTCGCCCATCATGCTCATCTCAAATTTGCTTTTCATCAACTCTGAGAATATCCGGATAGCCTTTGTGAGTGGCATACGCTAGGAATATCCGGATAGCCTCAAGTCTTGCGACGGGAGCAAATGTTTCATTGTAGTCAATCCCTTCTTCCAGGCAGTAGCCCTTGGTAACAAGCCTGGCTTTCTTCCTTATGACTATGCCATCTTCGTTCTTCTTGTTTCAGAAACCCATTTGGTTCCTATGGCCGTCTTCCCTATGGGTAGAGGCATAAGGGACCATACTTTGTTTCTTTCAAACTGGAGTAATTCTTCATGCATCGCGTCTATCCAGTTTGGGTCTTGTTGGGCTTTTGAAATTTTCTTTGGTTCTATCATGCTCAGAAAGTTGGCGAAGAGGCATTCATTGGCAGTGGCAGATCTTGTCTTGACACGAGATGTTGAATCACCAATGATTTGGTGATGTGGGTGATCTTTCGTCCACTTGGTGCTTGACTGGGGTTCTGGAGCAACAGGATGTAGTTCTTCATCGACTGATGGAACTGTTTGCTCCCCCTCAAAAAGATCATCTCCAGAGTTAGACTCTGGTTCTTGATCTTGATCTAAAGACACAGAAGAAGTTGAAGGTGAAGTAACATGAGTTTCAGTAAGAGTTGTACCTTTAGTATTGGATACTTCATGTTCTTCATCGGTTCTAGAAGTGGATTTTGCAGTTGGTGCATGTCCAGAGATTACTTCTTCTTCGAAGATGTCTTCAAATAATAGAGCTAACTCTGATTCATTGGGTTTCCTAAGTGATGAATCAGATGCTCTCCTTTGAAGTCCGAGTTCTGAACTATTGTGGAATTATCAAAGGACACATTGATGCTTTTGATGTAGATTCTGTAGGCCTTGGCAGTTTGAGAATATCCCAGAAAGATCGCTTCATCAGCTTTCTTGTCGAACTTGCAAGATATTCTCTATCGTTGAGTACAAAGCATTTGCACCCAAAGACATGAAAATATTTGACATTTGGTCTTCTTTGGTCGATGAGCTCATAAGGTGTCTTCTGGTGCCTTTTGTTGATGATTGATCGATTCTTGGTGAAGCAGGCAGTGGAAATAGCTTCAGCCTAGAATGTGATGGGTAACTCCGATGAAGAAAGCATGGTCCTTGCTGCTTCCATGAGGGTTCTGTTCCTTCGTTCCACCACTCCATTCTGTTGTGGAGTTCTAGCTGCTGAAAATTTTTGTGTAATGCCTTCACTGATGAGGTATTCATCGATTCTGGCATTTTTGAATTCAGTTCCATTGTCACTTCTAACCTTAATTAGTTTTCATTGTAGAAGGACTTGGAGCCTTTTCATCACTCCAACCCAGGTGTATATGGAGTATTCATCAACCAGTACTAATATGTACTTCTTTCCAGAGAGGCTTTGAGTTGATATTGGCCCACATAGATCTATATGTACCATGTCCAAAGGCTTGGTGCAGGAGGTTTCTGACTTTGTTCGGTGAGAGGCCCGTTTTAGCTTTCCTATCTCACAGGCTGAGCATAGATGATCTTTTTCAAAGTTGAGATTAGGAATCTCCTTGATCTGCTTCTGTTTGGCTTGCTTTCCTAAGATATCAAAATTCAGGTGTGAGAACTTCTGGTGCCATAGCCAATTTTCATCGCTCTTATGAGTTACAAGATAAAGGTGTCTTGTCCCTCATAGGATTGAAAATCCAGAAGATAGAGATTCCCTTCTCTCTTGGCCTTGATAATGGTTTGATTGGGCTTGGTCTCTATGATACAGAAACCTTTGCGGAACCTAACTTTAAGACCCTTGTTGCAGAACTGGCTTATGCTTAGTAAGTTGTGCTTCAAACCTTCAACATAAGCCACTTTGCTGATGGAGATGTTGCCTTTGCTGAGAGTTCGGTATCCCTTGATGGTTCCCTTGTTGTTGTCTCCAAAAGTGACAGAACCTCCAGATTTTGCGATGAAGGAGGTCAGCTGACTTTTGTCACCAGTCATGTGCCTGGAGCAACCTGAATCCATGTACCATGGTTGCACATGTTGGTCCTGATCATCAGAGTCGAAGGTGGATTTTGCTGTAGATTTGGCCATCAAACAGATGAGTGATTTATCTTCTTCATCAGATAAAGAATCGAATACCCAATTTTCTTTCTCAGCCATCAGGCTTCGGTCTCTTGAATTGTATTTGTACTTATTCTTGTAGTAATCGGCATCCTTCACCAATCGTCTCTCTGCACTCTTTTGAAAAATGACCAATTTTCCCGCATCTGAAGCAGCGAAGGTCATTTTTCCATCCGTTTTTATCTACCTTCTTTTCCTCCCTTCTGTCCTCTCTCTCTCTCTCTCTTCTCTTTCTTCTCTTCTTTCTTCCCTCTGATATAATTTCGATGGTTTCTTCTCTTGGTATGACTGGTACTTCTCCTTCTTGAAATCTCTTCGTTCATGGGATCTCTTGATGAACTTCTTTTTGAACTTTCTTGTAATCAAGGCCATAGACTTAGCAAAGGCTTTGATATCATCATCGGATTCAGATGACTCGTCTTCAGATTCTGATTCTACCACCATTGCTTTCTTTCCTTTCTTCTTGTGTTCTCTGGTGGGGGTCCTTGATACATCCTTTTCATCAGCAGCAAGAGCTAGAGGTCCACCGATAGATAATTTCTTCTTCATAATGTCGTTCTCTTGTGCTGCAAGTGTTCCATAAAAATCATGAAGTGACCAGCCGTCTAGGTCCTGATTAGCTTGAAGGGACATTGACAGCTKWGTCCATTCATCGCCAAGACTTTTTAGGAACAAAACGTTGTTTTCTTCCTTAGTTCTTGAGATATCATTTCGACGACATTGATTAATCAATGTGTTGAAACAATCGTAAGTCTTTTGTATTGGTTCATCAGGAAGAGCTTTAAAATTGGTATATTCGTTGAGATATTGTGCTCTATGATTCTTCTTTGTTTTAGCTCCTCCTTCCAATTGGCTTTCAAATTCATCCCACAATTCCTTTGTTGTGGAACATGCATCAAGGGATTGAAAAATTTCATTGGGAATGGCCATGATGACTAGTCGCTTGGCCTTATTATCGTCTTCATCCCAGTTTTTCTCATCCTTGGGCATGTAATATGCAGGAATTTCTGCTGTGGTGTTTGTTCCTGGGACTCTTGGGACAAGAGTCTGTGGAACGTAAGAACCCTCCATTACAGATCGCAGAAGGTTTCTGTCCATCCCTTCCAAGAAGTTTACCATTCTTATTCTCCATTGTGGGTACTCTTCTCGTTGAAGAGTTGGAGGCTTGGTGAGGGAGCGAACACTATACGCAGAATTCCAGTTGGCCATTGGAGATATGAAGAGACAGGAATTTACGTTTTTGGTGAAGATGTTCTCGTGAAAAATGTGAATTGAGAGATTTTGGATGATCGTTTGATTGGAAAAACAATCAATAGGATCTGATACCAATTGTTGATCCCAGATCTCTCAATAACACTAATAATCAAGTTAAGAATAACCAAATTATAGTGTTTTAATGAACAAAATGATGAATACTCAAGAACAATGTATGAAAATTCAAAGAACAATCTTGAGTGCCAATGATTTCACTTTATTAAGTATGAAAAACGTAAAAAACAGCAATGTTTACAATAGGCCTAATCACCTATTTATACTAGAAGGCTAATTAGAAGATAACTATCTAGTGAGACTATTTAGCTAATCTTCTACTAACATATAAAGTTTATCTAAAGTATGGATAAGCTATAAATTAAGATAAACTTGAAGTCCAACTGTCGATTAGTTATCTCCAGCTGTCTTCCATGGAATGATGATTCAACCTTATCTTCATATTTTAATCGTATGCCTCTGGTTGAATTGCTGAAGAAAACTCTAAGTGTTGTTGACCAGAGGGGTGATGAAGATGCTCTTTCCATCGCATCTCTGGTTGTTCATCAACCCTCTAGTTGTTCTCCAGACTTGGTCAATTCTGCCTTAACGTCTTCATCGGTATTCTTGTTCTTCATCACTTATTGTTCTTCATTACTTTTACACTTATGAATTATGGGGTCTAACAGTTTATAAAGGAATGATTGGCTCCCTGCTGTATCTAACAGCTAGTCGACCAGATATCATGTACTTTACCTGCTTATATGCAAGATATCAATCTGAACCTAAGGAATCCCATCTGATTGCTGTAAAACGCATCTTCAGATATCTTAAGGGAACTCCTAACATGGGTCTCTGGTACCTTAAAGGTTCACGTTTTGACCTAATAGGTTACTCCGATAGTAATTTTGTAGGTTGCAAAATTGATATGAAAACACACCAATTGAGGCTGTCAGCTTCTAGATGGAAAGTTGGTGAGCTACACAAGCAAGATGCAAAACTCAGTGTCCACATCAACAGCTAAAGCTGAATACGTAACCCCTGGTAGTTGTTGTGCCCAAATCCTTTGGATGAAAAACCAGCTGATGGACTATGATCTTCAGTTTTGAAAAGTTCTTATCTATTGTGATAGCACTAGTGCTATTGCAATTGCAAATAATCCTGTACTTCACTCCAATACCAAACATATAGAGATCCGATATCATTTTATTAGAGATCAAGTTATGAATTGAATGGTGACATTGAACTTCGCTTCATTCCAACTGATTACCAGCTCGCTGACATTTGACCAAGCCTCTTGGTGAGAGAAGATTTAACATCTTGATCAGCAAACTGGGGATGTTAAACGCTGAAAAATAATCTTCATCTATTAACATCGTTCAGTAAGTGAAATGATTCAGTGCTCTATCTCTGACACTAAACTCTTGAGTAAATGTATCTATTCTATCTAAGGTATGATTACTTATTTCTTTTTCTTAAAAACTTAAAACCATCATTGAAGATTTTCTTCTTTAGTGACAAAAATGTTTTAAAAGGTCTTTTCAGTGACTCTTTGATCACTGACCATATAAATAAGTATATCTCTCATATACTTATTGTTTATCAAAAATCAAAATGATCACTGAATCTTTCCTATTCAGTGATTGAACTATTTTTAAATGCCAGAATCAGTGTTTTTCTTATCACTGACACTGAAGTCCTAAAACTATCACTGAAGTTTTCTCGTCTCAGCGATAAAAATGTTTTAAAAGGTCTTTTCATTGTTTAGTTAAACACTAAATGACTCTTCATTTTCTTACTAAAATATTTTCCTTTTTTAAAAGAAATATTTAATAAACCGTCTTTATGACGACATTCCCTATTTACAATGCGCAACGCTTTGAGACCTTTCCCTCTTCAATAAACTAAGGTCAATATCTTTTCTTTTCTTTTACTCTTATAAGAAATGTGTTTATCATTAAGAACCTTGTTCTCTTAAAACATTAAACGAATGACTATAAACTCAACTTTCTACTTGGTTGAAATCATATTTTTTCAAAGCACAGTCTACTTGAAAAACCCTAATCCTTCAAGGATTTTTCGAAAGAAGTTTTTCTTGATTTAAAAACTTATCTATACTCATTTTGGTTATCTAAAAAATTGTTTTATCTTCTTTTTCTCATTAAAAATACATGGCTGCCAAGAATGTCGAATTTGCAGTCGATGAAGTGTCCTTCAATGCCAACAACCATATTGGCTTGTTGGACATCCCCTCGAACAAGGCGTTCTACCAGGAAGCGGTTGACTTCCTTAAACAGTCGTCACTTGCATTTTCCTTCAACCATGAACCTGTCATGGTTAAGGAGATTCTACAGCAGTTCTGGTTCACTGCAGAGCAAATCAACTTCACATTCAACCACATGACTATCAAGTTTGGCGTGAACACCATGAGGACCGCTCTTCGCCTCCCCAAAGGCCCCTTTGATAGCGAGCCCACAACAGCCAAGATCATCCAGTGTCTCGATGCCATTGGCTATCAATTGTCAATGAAGAAGGATTCAAATGCTCCCATGAAGTCCTTATCGAAGATCGAGAAAAATCGGATGTCAACGATCTGGCAATACCTATTTTATCATTTCATCTAGTCCATGGGTGGAAAGATTGGAGGTTAAGACCAAGCGTCCAGAATTGCCTTGATGATTGGTGTTTATGTGATTCAGCGTCGCAATATAAATTATGTGGCGGTCATTTTCGATGACCTGGTGCAAAAGCTGAACAAGCACCAGCGATAAAAGGTGGTGCCTTACACCAGGTTCCTTTCCATGGTCTTTGCTAAGATCTTTGGAGAAAAATACTCAAAGGAAGGAAACGTTCAGGTGTGTAAGCTTGGATCCAGGATTCTGGATCTCAAGATGAGGGATGAAGATATTGAACTCTCTTAGATAGTGCCTTTCACTCCCTCCTATCCTCAGGTGGTTAAGACAAGGGAAACCCCCCCCCCCCCCCCACCTCCAAACGACCTTCACAACCAACTCTTGGTTCTCTTCAGAGAGCCAAGAAGGCCAAAAAGGAGATAGCCACATCACTAGCTGAAACCTCTNGATCCAGGATTCTGGATCTCAAGATGAGGGATGAAGATATTGAACTCTCTTAGATAGTGCCTTTCACTCCCTCCTATCCTCAGGTGGTTAAGACACGTGTAGCCCAGCCACCAAAACCACCTCCAAACGACCTTCACAACCAACTCTTGGTTCTCTTCAGAGAGCCAAGAAGGCCAAAAAGGAGATAGCCACATCACTAGCTGAAACCTCTTGACAGGTTTCAGCTATTGAAACTACCTTAACCCCGAGGAAATTTTAGCTAACCCTCCTAGCTCTTTAGTGATATCTCTAATCACTGTCGTATCAGTGGCACACCTACCCCAACCGCCTCAGTGACCCAAATCACTGAAGGTGTGAATATCAGCACCGCCACCATTGAATACCCACGTCTCTTCTCAACCATTTTCTTTTCTCCACCTTTCTTGGTCTCTACACATGTTGATGACTCATCAGCGAATGTCCTTCCTGATCCTGAAACATACACCACTGGACCTAAGGTTGCTCCTTTCAAGGCACCTCAGCATACAGATGCCCATTCTCTCGAGGACATCTTTACGCATGCTAGTGCCAGTCCTTTGGATGTCACTGATGGCCCCTCAAGTCTTTCTTCTGCGCCCCAGTCTATGGACGTAGAAGAGAAATAAGAAGATGGGGAAGAAAAGGAAGAAGATGGCAAAGATGACACTATTGATAAAGACGAAGACGAGGATTATGACATGGCGTCAGATGTCAAGCTTCTTCTCCCAACCGTTGATACCGTCTTCTACAAGATGGCCGAGGTTCATCACGAGATGCCTCGCAAGGCCGGTCTTAATGTGGACCTCTCAACTGTCAAAGCTGATGTTCAAGAAGTTAGGAGTTATCTCTTGACTCTACAAGAGGTTGTTCGAGCCAACGCTAAGGCCATCGATATTCTATCCAGCAAGGTAGATGACGCTCAGGATTAGTCTCTTCAGTAGGCGAAGTTTCTCAAGCAGACCCTGGATGCTGTCCGTCAACCGGCTCCAGTGATCCCTCCCTCCTTCTCTACTAATGACTGTGCTCAGCTCTATAAGACGCGTGAAGCAACGACAACTCAAGCCAAGACTCTGTCGTGGCTAGAGGATATGATGGTTCTCCAGCATCAGCGCATGGACGAACTCTCTAGCTTATACTCCCAAGTCTTAGACAGAGAGGAGGACATGAGGTCCAACGCTGCTGGGCCATCTGTTGCTCCAGCAATCCTTGATGCTCAAGCAGAAGCTCCTAGAGCTGAAGCTGAAGCTGAGGTCTCCCAAGCTACTCCAACCTTCGGTGAAGCTGCTATAGCTGAGGACGTTGATGCCATCCCTAGGGATGATGATCTTCCCATCACCTCTGCACCTGTTGCTGGTGATGATGATGATGAAGACGAAGACGATGATGATGAAGATGACGAACCTAATCTTCCAGACCCCGGTAGTGACTTAGATAGTGATGATGACGACGATGATGAATATGACTTCACTATCCAGTATCAAAAGCCAACAACCGCCACCAAAGGAGTCGCCCTCTGGGATTCTGCATCCCAGAGCGAGCAAAGGGAAGAAGAGTCCGCTCCATCAACGAACCATGACCCTAAGTCAAAAGGAAAAGGTGTCGCTGAAGAAGGGAACCTGAAGGTATTGTTTAACATTCCTTAACCCTTATTTGAAGACTCTACCTCTCAGATAGTAGTCACTTCATTATATCAGCTTCGGATTCCATCTACTACCTGTGGTTGACTGGAGTGGGTCCCTGAAAACCCTATATCCAGTGCTCCTACCGACCAACAGATGGCTTTGCTAAAGGATTCACTCGACCAGACTAGAGTAAAAATTCCTCTTAGTACCTCTAGTGGTGGTGAGTTTGACTTCCTTTTAGAAGCTGAAAGACTCGAGGCGTTAAGTGTTGTAGAAGAGCTAGAGCTTTAGAAGAAGCAGACTGATGACAGCCTAAAGCTGGCCAAGTCGTTAGTTGAAAAGATTCTTCCAAAGAGAAAGTCCAAAAAAAAGGTGAATGCTGTCCAAGCCTAGGCTAAACTTCTTTCTCTTGTAGAAGCTGAGCACGTGAAGAACCTGAAGCTGGCTGAGCGGGACAAGTGCTGCAGTAAAGCAAAACTGAAGAAGAGAATCAGTCCCCATCCGATCAAGAGCGTCAGTATCAGCGGACGATCTAAAGTCAGTGGAACTCTTGTCTCAATGCTGACAATCTTGACGCTATCACTGAGTACCCTTCCTACCTTAGCCGCTATGGATACAACAAATGGCTACAGATCAGGCAAGCCATCCAGCGATCCAAGTCAAGACATAAACCGAATATCAAAGACATCATCAACATTCTCATCAAAAGGATGTCCAGGTATGTCATAGTCCCTGACCGACCCTCTCTGAAGAAAGGTGGAAGGAAGAAGAAAAAACTCTCCAGTCCTAATAATGGACCATCCCTAAGGAACGAACATGAAACAAAGTTCTCCTTAGATGAAGTCCTGAAGGAACATGAGAGTATTGTCATTTCTATGCTGAATCTTGACTTGCCAGAGAAAGGTCCCTATACACCCAATACTATGCACTTCAAACTTGAGTTAGGAGTTATATTCGTTGACTATGAAGGTGAATTAAGATTTCAGAGAATGTCTGAGCTACATCTATGCCCTATGGGACATCTGATTTATCTAATGCTCTAGATACATGATGGCATGCAAGGAAATGTGGTGGACCTGAAGATACGAAGAGAATGCCTACGTCGAACTAACCTTGGTGAAGATGTACCTAGCTGCATAAATCTAAGTTTCCTAGATTAGTTTATCTTTGTAATATTGTTCACATTTTTTTTTGTAAATCTATTTACTATGTCTACTTTCAGTGATAAATCTTCTAGTCTGTAAGCATTAGACAAGCACTGAACTATTTGTAATACTACGAATGAATATAATATAACTGTTTTGTGTACTTCACTAAAAAAAGATCCATGAAAAAAAGTAATAGGAACACAAGTCTATGAGTTCCAGTGTTACTTTTCACATTCACTGACATTCTATAAGTCTGTGAATAAGCTTTCAGTTTTAGTTTCTATCCTTGTAACTTTTCTTAAATATGACTTAAGAAAATTCTTCAAGTAAAGACTGACTTACTGAAAAAGATACCAAAATAGTAAAAAGGGAAATGTACTTTTACATGTTACTTTTCCTTACTATTATTTTATAAGACAACTTACTTTATGTTGTCTTATTATCATCAAATAGGGGGAGATTGTTGATCCTCTCTCTCAGTGATTTGATGATAATCCTGTTTGTTCTATACATAGTATTTTTGTCTTTGTCTTTTCAGTTCCAGCGATCTGCACAGAGTCTGTTAAGTGATCGTGAAGAACTTGTATTGTAAATCCAATCAGCGGCAGTGATATTTCAAGAAGACAACACTCACAACAAAGAACCTTCAGCAAATGTCGAAGACTGAAACTGAAGATTAAAGACTGGGGAGTACATGATCTGAAGCGGTATTCAGTGATTACAAGCCTATCCACATATGTGTGAACACTGCCCAAGCCTTAGCAAATGCTGAAGAGACCTTCAAGTTATTCCAGCATTTAGCGATCAAATGGAGCTTGCTAAGCACGATTGTTGTTGTCTTGTCCTTACACACTCAAAGGACAAATCCATACCCTTTCTAAACGTTAGTATGGTAAAAAGCCGACTAGTTGACTCTATTACCCACCAACATTGTGAAAGGATGTCTGCTCATGAATAGGGTTTTGTACTATTCACTGTAGCAAAGGACAAGCCTTCTCCGTAAGGCTTGACACGCGTTCTATCCCCACCATGTTGCATTAAATGTGCATTTAATTAAATAGGTATAAATAGATGTGTTCATGCAGAGATACACTCTAAACCTACACCTTACTCTGAGCTTTCTCGTGCTTAAGTAAAAGATCTTATTTTCTTCTAATTATTTAACAACAAATCTTTTCTTATTTGCTAAGATTTAGTGTGTAAACTTAAAATTGTTTTGATAGGTTTTCTTACCTTATCTTTCCGCAAACAGTCTTGTAAAACCTGTATTCATCTTCTCTTATCAATATATATATTTTAAATTTTAATATTGTATTTGTATTCACCCCCCCCCTTCCACAAACTGTTATACACATGTTGTAGACCCTTACGGGACCAACAAATGGACTTTCTAGTTTTGATAAAATTATTCTTGACGCAACGACCGGTGGAGCTTTCACAGCTAAGACTTATAACGAGGGGTATGACATTTTGGAATGAATTTCTAATAATAATACTAAATGGTCAAATCTTCGTGCTGATGTTTCTAAATCTGCTTCGCCCATCCATGAACTTGATTCCATCTCTTCTTTAAATGCTCAAATTGTAGCTTTAACTAATTTCTGGTTAAAAACAATTTAAATTTAAATGGAGAAAAAAATCAAGTTCAATCCATAATGTCCAATCAATCTATGACTAAATTTTGTGTCATTTGTGTGAGGGTCATTCTTATGAATATTGCTCCGAAAATCCCGTCTCGGTAAATTATGTTGGGACTCATGCTAGAAATAAACCATTTTCTCCCACATATAACCCAAATTGGAGGAATCACCCAGATTTTTTCTTGGGCCAGAAATCCTGGACTTCAATCCCCCGGGGTAACCCAAATCCAAAATCGGCCGTAAAATCCCTCGGGATATGGGCAAGGTGCTCCGCACAACTACCAAAATGGACAACCCTCACAATCACACATGCCTAGGAAAAATGCATCAGACAGTAATGGTTCACTCGAATCATTACTTAAAGGTTTTATAAACCAAACCAATGCAACATTAAGAAGTTTCCAAAACTAACTCGGCCAATTTGAAGCCGATCTCAAAGGTAGACCTTTAGGAACTTTTCCTAGTGACACAGAAACCCGTAAGGGTAAAGAACACATCAAATTCGTAACTGTGTTGAGTGAGGAGAGTTCAAAAGTCAATAATCACAAAAATGAAACCGTCAAAAAACTGACCTATCAAAACGAGGTTTCACATGCTTTTGATATGGCAAATTTTCCATGAGTCCTCCCAATGGAGAAACTCAAAATTCAGTTTTTGTCTAGAAAACAGTCCCTACATCCACTTCCAGCACTGTACAGCTCTCAACTCAAACTTCCTACGGTGGGAAGATTGTGCCCACTATCCAGCCAAAAAAAATCTATTCAACCAGCTCCAGATTTGCAGAATTTACCTTTTCCAGAAAGAATGAAAAGCAAAAATGTGGACGAGCAATTTAAGAAGTTTTTTGACATCTTTAAGCAACTCCACATTAACATACCTTTGGTAGAAGCTCTTGAGAAAATGCCAAGCTATGTTAAATTTTTGAAAGACATTCTAAATAAAAAGAGAAGGTTGAATGAATTTCAAATGGTTGCTTTGACCAAAGAATGTAGCGCACTCCTTACTTGTAAAATTCCTCCCAAGTCAAAAGACCCAGGAAGTTTTACCATCCTATGTTCTATAGGAGAAATGAAGTAGGCCATGCCCTATGTGATTTGAGGGCAAACATTTGTGATTCCCAATTATCAGACAAATCAGATTAATCCTTCAAGAACACAAATTGAGAGTAGAGAGAGATTTTCACCAATCTTGGGAATGATATTTCTTGAGAGAATTTACAAAGTGATTAACATGAACTAATTACAATTAACCAGCTAAAACTATTTATACTAAGAAATTAACAAAGCTAACTATTACAAAGACAATTACAAACGGGAGAACTTGAAGACAATCTTTTAAGCACAATCTTGAACCCAACAATCTCCCCCTTTGGATTCAAGTTCGAGACAATATGAATCTTGTCTTTCTAAGCACAAGTAGTGTCTCTAGCCTCTTTAATGCAATCCTGTATTGCAATTTATCATCAAGCAGGTTCAGAGCATTAATCAGCAGATACCTCTCCTTCAGACTCAGTCTCTCCGATTTCGCAACTTTATCGTTTTCAGCTTTGATCGACTCAAGCGCCTGACGCACCATCCTTATAGTGCCATCACAGTATTTGTTCAGCTCACTGAATCTCATAAATTTCTTTATCCAACCTTCAGCACTATACACCACACCAAACTCCGGTTCTTCAAGAATGATATACAAAGGATAGCCTTCAATATCTTCAAGTTCTTGGTCTGGTCTTTTCAGATTAATGATATTCTGATTGTCTTCAAGACCCATTTGGATATCCAAAACCATTGATACTTTGACATGACTCCCCATATACCTCTTGATAGAATTAAGAGCAACAACTTCTCCTTCTATTTTGACAATCATATTCCGTAGTTCGTGATACATGTTCTCCAAGTCTTCTAAATACAAATTAGAGAAATCAGCTTCACTAAATACCCATACCTTTCCATCTTGTCTTGTAACAGTGAACACAGGATACCAAACTCTAAGGAGTTTATTGGCATCAATTTGTTTGATGGAGACAACGTGATGTCTGGTCCGTACATGGCTAATTGGGAGGGGTTTCGCTTTAAGAAAATGTTTATACTCCAACTGATAATTTCGGGTTTCTTTGTGAATCCCAAGAATTTTATCTGCGCTTAGAGCTTTCTGGTACCAAAGAAAGATGCCGAAGTAGATGTCTTCTAGGTAAGGCTCTCTGATCCATGCTTTGTCGTAACCTGGAACATTAGCACGTATTGCAAAGGACACTTAATTTTTAGTAAAACTCTCAGTAGGATCATACGCCTATCTCAAAGTTTATGAAGCATCATGACCAACCGCGGTGGAAGGTTCAAAAAGAGTCTGATGATCACCTTGGAATGGAAAGATTGGTTCTTCTTCATTGATATATGCTTCAAAGTCAAAGTACATTCTGGATGACTCATCAATATTGTCGACGTCTTCACCAAAGTCCTGATCTCCACCCAGTACTTTACAAAATGCTTCAATAAAGCCCACGTTGGCAGACAAATCCAAAAGGAACCTTGTCTCTACAGTGGAGTCCGCCGGCTTTTCAACCGTTGGCTCGATCACTGGATTTGTCTCCAAGGCTATTTCATCTTCAACTATTATCGGGCGAGTATTCCTTTCACTTGATACTTTTGGAATAGGACTTTCAACGTTAACCGCTCCTGAATCTGGCTCCCTTTCAACACTTTCAATACGAACAGACGACTCAGGCAACCTCTGTCACTTTCTTTCCCCCTCATGATGATCAGGATCGTCCGGCTTATCATGTCTTCTTTTTAAGGAGGTGGCTTGAGCTCGACATGTATCTTCTAAGATCGATACCCTCTGAGAAAATGAATCAATGGAACTCTTCAAGGATTGAGTGTTTGATGTAATTAACTTGCTAACTTTTGATAAATTAGAAACAACTACATCTTGAAAGACCAAAAACTCTGAGGCTCTAACAATTGGGTTATCATCTACCAGTTGGCGAAGGAGCCCAACCAAGTCTGCATCAGTCGCATCTGGATTTTGAGTAGACATCAGCTTTGCGTATAGCAACAATTTAAGCTCATCCACCGATTGATCTTGTACCGTCGTAGGCTTAGGCTCAGGCGGTGGTGATGGCACAGATGGTTGTTCATCAAGTATCGACTCCTTTCCGTTCATCATCCTTTTGAGACTTAGAATCTGCGCTTACATGTGATCTTGAACAGCATTTAAGGCACCATCCAAATACTCCCTTGACATAAAGTCGGGTAAAGTCACACCTGGATCACATAGATTGCCAGTTGAAACAACAATTGAATAAACTGTTGTGCCTACGTTCAGTGTTGGCGTGATGTTAGTACTGGTAGGACTTCCGACCTGTCCTTGTGGTAAGTCAAAAGACTCCACTCTGGTCGTTCCGGCAGGTTCATGAAGAACTGCAATTAGAGCAACAGATGCTCTTGACTCGTGTGTACCGATGTGTATGGGCTCTATACTCGAGGTGCACAGAATCGTAGTCGAAGGCTGGGGCAGAGGCCTGCTATTTTCAATATGCACATTCTCCGAATGAGAAGTAAATAGGTTATGTGCTAAGTCCCCGTGAGAAATTGAAACAACTGGTTGTTGAGAATTAGTTGAGTGGCCGGGAGGTGTGTGCAAATGCATAGCTGGGCTAGCTATGTCTTTCCAACATTCAACGAATGAATGTCGATAGTAGATGTGGGTGCCCAGCTACCTGTTTTCGCTAGGATCAGAGCATATTTTTCATTTTGAGCTCCACTGACACTCTCACCATCTTTTTCTCTGTCCTTTTCACTCATCCTCTCAACATTTTCTACTTTAACGCCCTCATCTTCTACTGTTGGAATATCCTCCATTAAACGATAGAAATCATCGTATGTACCACCAAATGCTTCATCAACATTGAAAGATAACGACTGTAGACTTGGGCAAGTCTGTTGTCCTTCTATCGCGGGAAATATATCTTCAATGTTATCAATAAGTGGTCCAACTTGAATATTCTGAGAAAGCACCGGATGAGCAGTATTGTCAGCACCATCATTGTGATCATCATTATCATCATCATTAGCATCACCCTGAGTTGCCTCATTATCAGATATAGTATCTTCCGAGCTTGATGAAGTTGTGGAAGTATTGTCAGTTAAAGTACTGTGCTGATCAGAGTCTTCCTGCTCCAGATTACCCCTCTTATTTACATTTTCCCTCTACTCACAACCTTGTTCAGGTAACCCGTGTTGAACTCTCTTAGCTATAGCTAAACCCTCTCCCTCAGCTAAGGAATGGATTGATCCTGGGGTAAGTTCAACCGGTTCTGGTTGAGCTATAAGATCTTTCAATCTCCTATAACCCACTGAGCCCTCTGATCAGCGAAGGTAAATAATTCCGGTGGAATTTTCATTATTGAATCCAAGTCTTCAACTTCCGTTTGTTGACGAATACGCGTCATGACGAACGATGGCCCAACTTCATTGTCTACCCTGGTCGGGATGTCATCGTTGGCGTTCATCATGGCTTTGATGATCAACTGTAAAAGTCTTTGAAACGGCACAAACTTCCTTGCTTTTGACGGGAAACGTTTGGCGTTGACCAGCTCGACTAGTTCATTCCAAATTATCAGTGCGTAATCATACTTGCGCTTGTATACAATCTTGTGGAAGAACTTGAGAAATGAACTGCTGCAGGTGTCAATTCCAGCAGTCTTGGAAATCAAACATCGGTTGAGGAAGAAAAACAGTAGATGCCATATAGATGGAAGAAAACGCCTTTTGAACTGAGATGGATTAGTCAACTCTTGCGAGTATCCTAATCTCTTTATATCTCTGCAAAGCTCGTCATTAGTGACTAGCGGTTCAAAACCTGTCGAGGTCGGTCCCGGTAGACACAAAATTCTTCGAAGTCGTTTCAAGGTCAAACGACTAGTGTATTCGTCTACGTTTTCTTCAAAAAAATAGATATCTCCATCTTTAGCAAGTGTGAGCGTGTTCCAGAATTGTTGCAGATATATCAGCGGGACAGAAATATTGGCTGAAAGGACATAAGATATATCAGTGGAGTCCCTTATCGCTAATCAATCTTCATTAACTTCATATCAATGGCAGAATCTTGATATATCTTGTAAGAACAGAATATGAACTTTGAGAGGAAAAGTCAAAGCATTCAAACTCAGTCAAACCTCTATTATACGTAAGGTATTCACAATAAGCTCTCTTCTCTACAAATTACAAACACTAGCTACTATTTATATGGTCAACATACTAAAGACAAATCAAAGTCAAACTCCTATAAGAAAGTCAAACATGCTGACTTTTACAATTATATACTATATTTAACTTTCAAGACGAATACATTTAATACTGATTTTTCAGTCCTAACAGAATGGTTGTTTGGTTTGATTTCAAGATAGAAACATTGTGGTAAAATGGATTCTCCTGGTATTGGGTTGTTTGTGGGCTGGTTTGGGTTGTTTAGGTTATCAGATTTGACGGAAGGATTGTGAGATTCCTCGTCAGACTGATTATGTTGTTCAGCCATTTTAACCGGTAAAAATCACATGTTAGACCCTGATTAAGAAAAATACAATGCTCATATCAAAAACCAAAACAAAATATTTCTAAAAAAATTTGAAAAACTTAAAAAAAATCTTAACTAAAAAAATCAAACTAAAAAAATCAACTTAAAAAAAATTATATACTAAAAAAATACGTAAAAAATTTCTAAGAAAAAAAAATTAACTAAACAAAATATTAAAATAAATTAACCTAAAAAAATTTACCCTAAAAAAATTAAATTAAAAAAAATTTCTAAGAAAAAACAAAAATAAACTATAAACAAAAAAAATTTAAACTAACCTAAAAAAATAAGTAATTTTTTTTACCCGGATTAGAAATCCGGTCAACACTAGAAACAAAAAATAATTAAGAATTCACCCGGATTACAAATCTGGTCAAAAAGAAAACAAGTTTACTAACACACCTAAACCGGACAAACACACCGGTTGGGTTTGATCGGATTAAAATCCGGTCACCTTCTTCGGTGGAAATCCGACTAAAATCTTAAAAACATAAATCGACTAAAATCAACCTAAATCAATCAAAATCAATATAGTTTAACCTAAAAAAAACCGATTAACAAAGCCAAAAAGTAGATTTTGAATGGTTTATTAGAATCGATTTAATCATTTGTTCAAAATTTATGTCCATTAAGTCCAAATAAAAAAAAATTGACAGATTAGGTTTTGATTATGATTCATTTTATGATTCGATTATGAATTAAGTCCAAGAACAGTCCAAAATGTACATAATGAGTCCAAAGATTATACAATCAAAACCTTAGAAAGAAGATGAAGATGAACAGAAGTCGATTTGAACAGATCTTGAAGAACAACAAGCGATTTAGTCACTCGGAGACAACGATGAATAGTGTTGAGCGATGAAAATGAGAGTAAAAAGTGAAAGGTAAAAATCAAGCGAGTATTTATAAGAGAGATAAAAACCCTTCAACTTCTAATCCGCTCAAAGCTTATTCGGATTAAGATAAATCGGACAAGGATTGTTCGATTTAGAATATGATCTCACCATTAAGTCTTAAATCCGATGATAAACCGCTCAAGGCACAATCGATTTAACAAGTAATCGCTCAAAGGATAAGCGATTTAGACATAAATCGCTCAAAGGACGAGCGATTTACACTTAGTCGCACAAAGAAACAACAAGCGATTTACTAAACCGGACACTAAGATCAAGCGATTTACTAAATCGCACAACTCCTTGGAATCATATCTAATGTTACCCGGATAAAAGTTTATCGAATAGCCTTTTGTCCGGATTAGCCTAAATCGAACACTGCTTTGTCCGGATATGTAATAAATAGGACAAAGTGTTGTCCGGATTAGTCTAAATCGGCCAAACACTTATTCTTTTAAACTCTAAATCTTTCAAAAATTATATATTCTTGAATAACCTGTAATAGAAAAATTAAAACCAGTTAGTACATACAAATATATTTAGTCCCCTCAAAATATGAATCAGCTGAAATACAGACAAAAATCCACACTCCCTCTCAAATATAGATTTCCACGATCAAGGAAATTAAAATCACATAAAAAATGAAATATTGATTTGTATTAAAAAATACAGATATTTGAAAAAATGAATTTGAATTAAACACGGTTCAATAAATTGAATTGTTTTAAAGAAAAATTCTAATTTTCAAATTTAACATGCCTAACTTAGATACTAGAAAGCTGAAGCGTTTTTCATCTAAAGCTTTTGTAAATAAGTCGGCTAATTGAAATTATGTAGTTACAAAATACAACTCAATAGTTCCTTTTTTTTACATTATCTTTAATTAAGTGATATCGGATATCTATATCTTTGGTCTTAGTGTGTTGAACAGGATTACAAGATATTGCTATTGCACTCTCGGAATCACAAAAATGGGAATTTTATTAAAATAAAAATCGTAGTCTCTAAGCTGTGTCTACATCCATAATACTTGAGAACAGCAGCTTGCAGCAGCTACGTATTCTGCTTCAGTGGTAGAGATGGATACGCAGTTTTGTTTATTGGAAGCCCAACTGACTAGTTTATGTCCCAGAAATTGTAGATGCCCCGAGGTACTCTTCCTATCCAACATACAACCTACATCTGAGTACGCTGTTAGTTCAAAGCTAGTACCCTTGGGATACCAGAGTCCTAGATTAGCAGTCCCTTTCAGATAACGAAAAATGCGGTTAACGACACTTAAATGGGAGTCTGTCCGACTACCGTGACTTTACAAACTAGATTGTCAATTTTTAACAAACTAGAAATAGGAGAAGTCTGTCTGACTACCATGACTTTAAAATTGGCGGATATGTCCATTGCTTATCCTAAGGGTAAAATAGAGGATATTTTGGTCCAAGTCGATAAATTTATTTTTCTGGCCGATTTTCTAGTTTTGGATTATGAGGCTGACAAGAATGTCTTAATCATTTTCGGTCAATCTTTTCTTGCAACTGGAAGAACATTAATTGATGCGCAAATAGGTGAGTTAACCATGAGGGTTAGTGATCAAGAAGTAAAATTCAATGTATTTAATTCCCTTAAGTTTCATGGAGAGGTAGGTGATTGTTCAGTCATATTTGCTTTAGGCGAAGATCTAGAGATAAGTTTGTTTGACGATCCCTATAAAAGTGACATTAGGGAAAATTTTGAGAACATAATGGAAGAAAATGTTGAGTTGGAAGATTTAGAAGATTTAGCGGCATTTGAACAACTTGACTTTAAGGATAGAGTTGTCCAAGCACCATCCATAGAGATATCCCCGGAGTTAGAATTAAAACCACTACTTAGTCACCTTAAGTATGTTTATCTTATGGAGGAGGAAAAACTACTATGTGTCCCAAACAATCACCAAATCATATAATCTTGAAGAACAATATGAACAATTAGAGAGAGAATTTTAACCCAAATGCTTTGTATTGAATTTCTTGTAATGATTACACAAATGAAACGCTTAACACTAATTACAAGACTAATTACCCTATTTATACTAGAAAGCATTAAAGGTACACTAATACAAAATTAAGATAAACAAGCTTTAATACAACAATCAAAGTACAGCTTTGAACCCAACAATCTCCCCCTTTGGATTCAAGCACGAGAAATAGTAAATCTTGATCTTCTAAAGCCCAAGTGAGTCTCGATTCTTCTCAACGCATTCCGATACTGCAATTTTTCATCCAAAAGATCTAAAGCACTGATCAACAGAAACCTTTCTCTAGGACTCATTCTTTCATGCTCTGGTGCTTTGTCATTGTTAGCTTCAATCTTCTCAAGAGCTCTTTACACAACCTTGATGGTTCTGTCAGAGTACTTGTTTAGCTCACTGAATCTCATAAACATCTTTGCTTTTTAGCTCCATCATATATCACCCCAAACTCCGGATCTTCAAGAATTAAAAAGAGAGGATAGCCTTCAATGTCATCGATGTCATGATTAGGTCTCTTCAGATTTACAATCTTCTGATTGCCCTCAAAACCCATTGAACATCAATAACTAGAGCAATTTGACTTGGCTCTTTAGATATCTCTATACTGTTTCTAAGCCTATGAATGCTCCTTCTTTTCTGACTGTTAGATCATGAATTTCATGATAGATATCCTCCAGATCTTCAAGGTAGAGGTTTCAAAAATTAGCTTCGCTAAAAGTCCAAATCTAACCATCTTGTCATGTTATAGTAGATATAGGATACCAAACTCTTACAAGTTTGTTGGCATCAATATTTTTCATAGAAACAATGTGATGTTTGGTTCGTACTTGACTCATTAGTTGACGCTTAGGTTTCAAGAAATGTTTGTGTCCCATGCGATATTTACGAGTTTTCTTGTGAATTCCAATAATTCTGTCGCCGCTTAAAGCTTTCAAATGATGAATGAAAATACCAAAGTAGATGTCTTCGAGATATTGTTATCGAATCCGTGCTCTATCAAATCCTGGAACATTTGCACGAATTGCAAACGACACATAATTTTTAGTTAATATTTTTGTAGGATCAAATACCATTTTGGTAGTATCAGAAGCGCCTAGAGATACTGTGGTAGGAGGTTCAAGAGTAACTTGATGTTCAGCCTGAAATGGAAAGATAAGATAGGAGGTTCAGGAGTAACTTGATGTTCAGCCTGAAATGGAAAGATAATATAGGAGGTTCAGGAGTAACTTGATGTTCAGCCTGAAATGGAAAGATAGGATCATCTTCATGAATGTTGGTTTCAAAATCAAAATAGATGTCCTCTGAATCATCAATATTATCAATGTATGCGCCATGCCTTGAACTCCACCCAGTTCTCTTGAAAAAACTTCATTAAATCCAACATTAACAGACAGATCCAATAACATCCTTGATTCTATTGTGGAGACCGCCAACTTTTCAACCATTGTCTCAATCACAGGATCTATTGCTACAACTATCACCTGCTCTACTGTTTCTTGGCCAGTTGTTCGTTCACTTGTACCAGCTGGAACCAGACTTTCTTTTATAACATTTTCAGGCTCTGACTCCCCAGCAACACCTTTAACACCCATTAATGACTCGGCCAGCCTCTGTCTCTTCCTCTCCCCCTCATGGTGATCAGGATCGTCCTGATCATCATGTCTTCTCTTTAAAATATGTGGCCTGAGCTCGGAAATTGTTCCCTAAAGTTGATACTCGATCGGATAAGGCATCAATGATATTTTGCATATGAGTGAGTTCTTCAGTGTTGGAAGCAATTATAGTAATAATCTTTGAGAAATTAGTAGTTACAATGCTCTGAAAAAGCTAGAAACTCTAAGGCCATTACTGTTGGATTTTCCTCAACTTGTTATCTCAAACGCCCAACAAGATCTGTGTCTGCTGCATCAGGATTTTGACTTGAAATTAACTTGGCATAAAGTAATGATTTCAGCTCATCCACCATTTGATCTTACTCCCTAGGAGGTTTAGAGGCAGGCGGTTGTGACGGCACAAATGTTTGTTTTTTAGACATTGGCTCTTTCCCCTTTATCAACCTTTTCAAACTAAGAATTTGATCAGTCATAGTATCCTGATCAACCTTTAGGGCTCCATCCAAATATTCCCTTGACACAAAGTTAGGTAAAGTAACGCCTGGATCACATAGATTACCAATTGTGACAACAGTTGAGACAACTATTGTGCCTATGTTCAGTGTTGGCATAATGTTAGCACTTGTAGGACTTCTGAACTGTCCTTGTGGAAAGTCTAAAGACTCCACTCTTGTCGTTCCGGCTAGTTCACAAAGAACTGCAGGTTGAGCAATAGATGCTCTGGACTCAAATGTACCTAAGTGCATCCGCTCTAGACTCGAGGTGCACTGAATTGAAGTCGTAGGCTGGGGCAGAGGCCTACTTGTTTCAATATCTACATTCTCCAAATGAGAAACAGATAGATGATGTGCTAAATTCCCGTATGAAGATGAAACTATTACTTGTTGAGAAGCAATAGAGTGGCTAGGAGGGGTGTGCATTTGCATAGCTGGGCTAGCTATGTCTGTTTCAATACCAACATTCAACGAATGAATGTCCATAGTAGATGTGGGTGCTCAGCAAAGTGTATCAGTTAGGATAGGAGCATTTTCCTCATTTTGAGCTTCACATTCACCCTCTCCATCTTTTTGTCCTTCCCCTTCACACAATCTCTCAGAATTTTCAACTTGAACTTCTTCATCTCCTTCATCCAGTATTGCATTCAAGAGTTGATCTATCTCACCAAAATCATTTTCGATGTCTTCTGTAAAATCAACTTCAAAGGATAAACTTTGAAGACTCGGACATTGTTGTTGATCTTGGTTAGCATCAAAGATGTCATCGAGATTTTCTATAATTTCTCTGACTTGAATGTTTTCAGTACCCGCAGGATGAGTAGTAGCATCATCATTATCATTGTCATCATCGTCATCATCAGCCTGAGTTTCCTCATCTGATACTGTATTTTTCGAGCTTGAAGGAACTGTCGAAGTACTATCAGTTTTAGTATGATGCAGATCAGAGTCTCCCCTCGCCAAACTACCCCTCTCAATTACATTTTCTCTTTGCTCAATACCCTGTTCAGGTACCCCTTGTACATGAACTGTCTCATCTAAGTCTAGACCCTCTCTCTCAGCTAAGACATGGGTTGATCCCGGGGCAAGTTCAACTGGTTCTGGCTGAACTATAGGATCTATAACTCGCCTATATTCTATCACACAATGAGCACTCTGATCCGCGTAGGCAAATAACTCAGCTGAAATTTCCATTATGGACTCGATATCTTCAACTTCGGTATGAGCTCTTATTCTTTGCATTTCAAATGATGGCCCAATTTCACTGCCTTCTCTGGCCAGAATTTTTCATTTGCGTTCTACTTTAATGATAAGTTGAAGAAATCGTTGAAAAGGTACAAATTTCCTAGCTTTTGAAGGAAATCGTTTAGCGTTGACCAACTCCGTCAATTTATTCCAGATTATTAGTGCATAATCATAATGACGATTGAAGACGATTCCAATGAAAGAATTTTTGAAATGGACTGCTGTAAGTGTCGATCCCGACAAATTTTGAAGTTAAACACCGATTCAGTATTGAAAATAGCAGCTGCAATATTGAAGTTAGAAATCGTCTTTTGAATTATGACGGATTAGTTAACTCTTGTGAGTATCCTAACCTGTTGGGTTCAAGATTAGAGCTTAAAAATTGTATTCAAGTTTCTCCTTAGAATAGTTTTACTTGTAATATTTTAGCCTTTACTTTCCTAGTATAAATAGGAAATTCCTTGTAATTGTAATTAGAGCTTTTGTCA
>NW_020201428.1:27550-30775 GCF_001531365.2 Cynara cardunculus var. scolymus
TCTCTCTCTCTCCAATCTAATCATTACTTACATCATTCTTAGTGTTCATCATTGTTCATATTCATCTATGAAGATCACATCAAGATTTGTATGAAATCTGGACTCCACAATTGCTATCAAAGCAGGATGCAAGAAATCAGAGGTTAAGAAATCAGAATTTTTGAAGATAAGTGAAAAAAAAATTCTGAATTTTTTTTTTGTGTTCTTCGTGTTCTTGATTTTTTTTTATTTTGATCCGATTTTTTTYCATAAAATCTTGTGTTTTCATGTTATAAAAATGATCAAAATGCTTGAAATTGATTTGTGAATCTTTGTTATTCACAAACTTTTATGATTTGATCAATTTTAATCAAGATTTAATCGAATTTTGTGTTTTTGAATTTTTTTTTCGTGTTCTTGAATTTTTTTTTAAAAACAGTGTTTTTGATCCATTTTTTTGTTAAATTTTTTTAGTTTTTGTGTTTTTGATTGTTTTGATCTATTTTTATTTTTTTGTTTGGTTTAGTTTTGCTAAACCGTTCAAATAACAAGGCCCAAAAGATTTAAGCCCATTCTTATTCAATCGGTTTAAGTGTCCAACAAGGCTAAATCTTGACCGGATTGTTTACCTGTTGAATCATCACAGCAGGTTTATGCAAAGCTTCAATCTTGTTCTAATCTTGTTCATCACAGCAATTGGATTCAAGCAAAGTAAACCGCACGTAGCTTGAGCGGAGAAGAGGTAAACCGATCACCTCTTGACCGGATATCTTGAGCGGTGTTCGTCTACACCACATGTAGCTTGAACGGAGAAGAGGTAAACCGCACGTTTTGCACAAATCTGACAAGTATTTTAGGTTTTCAATCTTGAGCGATTTATACCTAAACCGTTTATTTCTTGTCCGGTATTCATGTATACCGATCAACCCTTGAGCGAACTTCTTGACCGGTTTAGGACTTAGAATTTTTTCAATCAGTGTTCTGTCCGGATTTCTAAACCGTTCAATTTCACTTATCCAGATTCCATTTTTAATTTGAAGTGTTCTGTCCGGTTTAGTCATATTTGCTGTGTACATTTTGAGTATCAAGCTGTGTCCGGTTTATAATCTTGCCTTGACAGGTTAAGTTTCAAGTGTTGAAAGGTTTTAAGTCATTCATGCTGTCCGGTTTAGGTTGTTAACATGTTTAGTGACTGTTTCTGCTACTGTGCAGCAACAATAGTGGACAGACTCTTTCAGACTACAACAGTAGCTTTGTTTATCATAGTTGACGTTGTGTTTCATTGATCTAGCAGTACTACAGCAGATTAATACTGTTTTGAGTTTGAAGTTCTGAAGCACCTGGTTTTGATTGCTTCATTTTTAACAGCAACTGTTGGTTACTTGTTACTTGTTTGTTGATTTGTTGATCAGATTTCACCTAAACTGTTGGTCCTAGGTTCCAGTGTTGCATTGTCCAAATATTTGTGCTTGTGGAGTTGAGAGCTATTCTGTCCAACAGCTTCTAAGGGTAGTTCAAGTGTTGGTTTGCTGTTAGTTTTGCTCAAGTTTGATAGCAACAAACTGTCCAAGCAATAAGACAACTTTCATTTGGTTCTCTACATAGGATGATTGTCTATTGATTGAGTTTAAAACCTGAAACAACAGTAGCTACTTTGTTAGGCTGTCCGGATTGTACTTTCATTTGCGTCTGTGTTAAATCGGATATTACAGGGTCTGTTTAACCAACAGCAGGATCTGTTTTGAGCAGTTGCAGGCTGCTGTTTGTTTGTTAACCAAAGCTAGACAGAATTGAAGCATATTTGTAGCATTGTGTTCTATTTTTGGAATTTGGTTTTGGTTTAGTAGCACCAATGACAGCAGCTATACAGTGAATAGTATTTGTTTGACAGCAGACTGGTTTTATTGATATATCAAGATTGTTTGCTACATAGGACTGAAACAGAAGCAGCAGATTGAGTGTGATTTTTGACTGTTTTAAAACAGTCTTGAAGTTGCAGTTTTTAACTTCAATGTTTATGCAGTGACTTCATGTTATGATCTGTTTTGAGACTTCATGTTGTGATCTTGAATTGTTTAGTATCTTTTAACTGTTTCTGGTTGAAACTGTTAACTTTTAACCAAGGTTCTGTTTCTGTTTAAGCTGTTGTAACACGATTGTTTCTCTATTCCAGTCTACACAGATTTGAAACAGAATTTAGTGACAGCAGCCGATTTATAGTTTTGTGGTGACAGATTTATGTGTTTGATCTTGCTGTCACAGAGTTGAAGCAACAGTATCTGTCTTAGTTCATTGCTGCTGTATCTCTTTAAACAGATAACAACAAGTTTAACAGGTAACTACAGTTAACAGCAAGTCTTGCTGTTGTGTTTGGAAATAGACAGGGTCTTTGCCGGTTTGTTCATAGCTGTTTTGGAAATTTAGTAAGTGTGCAGGGTTGTAGCAGTAAATTTGAAACAGCAGGTTTATGTTGAGTTTAAGTTGTTGTTGAGGCTGTTTTGAATTGAAGACTGTTGTTCATGATTTTTGATAGTAACAGCAGCTTCAGAGGGACACACAATACAGTTCCCAAACCATTCAGTTCACAATGTGTGCACACAGCTTATACACAATTCTGTGTAGTGAATTAATTTTTGATTAATTGGTATCTTAATTGCTGTTGGTTCTGTTTAACAGGTTTAACAGGTTTTGTAAACAGCAGCCCAGGTGACTTCAAGTATGCAGGTGACAGGTTGATTTAGATAGTGTGCAAAAATTTTAGTGCAACAACAGAAAGTTTAGTGCCGAAAGTTTAGTACAGCAACTGAAAGTTTTGTTATTGCTGGTTTGAGTTTGAGAAGCTGCTGCAGGTATTGACAGCAGATTGGTAACAGTTTTTGATTTGTAAACAGCAGTTTATTCAGAAGCTATCTGCACAGAGTTTTTTGAAGCTACACAGTTTTGAACGAACATAAGCAGATTTCTTCATTGGAGACATTTCATAAGAGTTGATATTGTTTTTTAGTTCCACATCTGTATTGTAAAGAGTTGATATTGTTTGATTTGGACTTAGAATCAGATCTTTGGACTTGGATTATTATTTTGGACTGTTTTAGGTTTCTTATTTTGTTTGTGTTTAGATTTTCTTTTGGATCATTGTATATCTGTTTTTGTGTGTGTTTTCAGTGTTTGTGTTTTTCTATTCTTTTTGAGCTTAACTGTTCATATTTCTTTTATCTGATTTCACTGCATAGATCCTTAACTGAT
>NW_020201428.1:32086-33215 GCF_001531365.2 Cynara cardunculus var. scolymus
TGAAGTCTACTAATGATATGATTAATCTTAGCAAGAGAAGGATTATGTGCTCAACATGCATAACCAATAATTTTGTCAATAACAAAAGGTTCAACAGGTGGCATGGAGATAACAGTTATCAGAACAACTGGAAAGGTAAGAGCAGGTATGATCAAAATTACTGGCATGATTCATATTTTACACTTGATCATCCTGTTCATAGTGCTGAAAAGAATACATCTTATAGAAAGAAATGGTTTGGAAGTTACAACATACCCCAACCAAATACTAACATACTAGGACCCAAGTTCGTTTGGGTACCAAAATCAACTTAATTGGTTTTGCAGGTGTGTCAAATTTATGCTGATCAGAATATCATTTAAATGATACACCGATGCAGGGGGAGTTGTGACTTATTTCAAACTAAGGCTTCTGAACACTTCAGTTCAGGACCCGTGCTTTACCGAGTGTGGTTTCTAAACACYYAKTTTAGAACCCGTRCTTAAAATGTTTTCATTTTAATTTTTGAGCTTAAATGATTCATTACTTTAATCTACTTTCTAGGGGGAGTTTCCTTAGAAAATTTAATAATTGGTTTTGGAAATTGATTTTTTTTGGGAAAACAAGTACATTCTCTGAACAGGTATTTCTTGAGATTTTACTTGCGTAATTTCTCGTCGTACATAACTCCAATGCCTGTTTCAGCTTCTTCAAACTGTTATTATCACGTCTCTTATATGAAAATCTTTTTCGGTGATAATACACTCGTTTGTATTCAATTTGGTTTTCTGATATTGTTTTTCTTTGACTGATTCATATACATTCATTTTTTTTAATATCAGAATCTGTAAACTTRYTCTTACAGATCTTCATTCATTTCTCTCATACATATCAAATAATCGAATTGTTGTCGCATCATTTTTTATTGATCGTGCTTAAAGCCAAATTATTTGATCAACTTTTATCTGATCATTGTGCTTTACTGAAATAATATTTTTGATCAATCATTGTGATCAAATGTACATAATGCAATATTTTAGGAGGGACTGAGTGCTTATCAGAAATACCTCTATGGAATGTCAAAACCGACAGACCTACCCAAGAGGACAACCATATTTGAGTGAGCTTAAATACAAAAGGGTTTGTGTGC
>NW_020201428.1:34415-43550 GCF_001531365.2 Cynara cardunculus var. scolymus
CCATATAAATAGTGGTTAGTGTTTTGTAATTAGTGTAGGAGAGAATAATTGTAATATTCATACGTAATAGAGGTGTTTGACCATATTTGAGTTGTTGACTTTTCCTCTCAAAGTTCTTCATGTTCTTACAAGATATATCTAAGAATCTATCATTGTTATGAAGCTAAACAAAGATTGATCAGTGAAATTGGACTCCACATAACCGTCTGATGTCTCGACAAAGCTCTTCGTCGGTTATTAATTCTTCAAATTCCGGAGGAAGTTGGACTTGGCAATCTGAGGATTCTTAGAAGCCTTTTTAAGGTGAGATAACTCATGTAGTCGTCTACATTCCTTCAAAGAAATACAGGTCTCCTTCTTTTGACAGTATGAGAGTGTGCTAGAATTGTTGTAGGTAGACCATTGGGACTTCCACAATAGCTTAAAGAGCATAGGCTATTGGGTGTCCTCTAAGGATTTCGGGAATTATTCGGTATTCACAAGGCATTTCGATATTAAAATGATGGTTGTTTGGTTTAATATCTAGGTAAAGATATTGAGGAAAGATTGATTCATCTTGGGTTAGGATATTTGCTAACTGAGGTGGTTGGTTTAGGTTGTTTGATCTGACCGAGGGAATGTGAGTTTCCTGGTCAGATCTTTGTGGTTCGTCAGCCATTTTTCCTGTAAAAAAGAAAATTATTAGATCTGCAAATGATTTAATCTTTCACAAAATATCAAAACTAGATACAAAACCTAATACTAAATTTACCAAAAAATTAAAAAAATTTCCTTCAAAAACTAAAAAAAATGATGACATTTTTGCTCAAAAAAAATAACAACAAAAACACAAAAAAAAAAAAATTAAACAAAATAAAAAAGACTAAACAATAAAATATTTTACACTTAAACACATAAAAAAATCTAAATTTTTTTTAAACCAAGTAAAAAAAAATAAACTAACAAAAGAAATAAAAAAAATGTTAAGTAAAAAAAATCGTCCGGATAACAAATCCGGATGATCAAAAGTCAAACAACTAAGTCAAAGTACTTGACCGGAAAATGTCAACCGGAGTCAAACTCCGATCACCATCTCCAGTGACAAATCTGGTCAAAAAAATCTAAGATCTTAAACCAACATCCTAATCCGATTAACAAAAACTTTCAAACACTTAGGTTCAAAACACCTAAAATCGGAAACAAAATACAACAACTAAGATTAAACAGTGTTCGATTCAATTCTAAATTCATTATAGTGTTCGATTCAAGGCACTTTATGACTTCTTCAAAACAATCTTCAACTTGAAATCTTCAGACAATCGTTTGTTGAGAAAGATCTTCTAACATTCTCCCCCATCGAATGTAGAACAAAGATGATCATCTCTTCTGATAATGTAGAACAAAAACAGTAACAATCTTCAGAATTGATCTTTAACAAACTTTCTCTTCAAAGGTAATCTTTATCAGCAAACTGCAACAACTCTCAGACATTGTAGCATAGGAATAATCTTTTGTAATAATCTCCAGTCGCACTCCTTTTGAGCCTTTTGCCGTCATTGATGTTACTCCCCTTGATCTATATAACAAACCCCCTTTATATTGACTTCATTCATTATTATATACTCCCCCTTATGATGAAATGAGAATCATTACATCATACACAAGAATGAATGAAATCTTCTGCGAAAGCCGTCAATTCATGAAATTATAAGTAGATCTTTTCAAATCCACTTGTTTAATATTTTCAGATTAAGGGAATGGGAAGGTAACAACCAATTTCAATGAATGAAATTGTTTTCAATCTTAGAAAGAGATTAGCCTATATGTATAACAGATATACTCAGTACAACAAATGTACTGCATATATGAGACTTTATAAGGTTCATCTCACCAGGTCTTCCATTCAATCATCGAAATCTTATGAAAAGTATATCTATGAATGTTTCGGCAAAATAACGTATAAAATGTAAAATCTGTGTAGTGTAGAAAGATAAAGCAACATATGCTTCTATTTAGGCTCAAAAAGATAAACCGTGTGGACTACACAAATTTATCAGACTCAATTAGTAATCAAAAAGACTTGAAGGGGGGGACATAAATCCTTCTGATTCAATATCAACTTTCTCCAAATGAGAAATTTATAGATTGTGAGCTGCGTGCCCCAAGTGTTATTGAAACACTTATATGTTGAGAGATAAATGAGTAGCTGGTGGGGTTGTGACAAGAATTGGCCTAGGCTTTGCCTTTTTATAATATTAGTCTCGAAAGAATTCATAACTAATAGATTATATGGTATGCCCGGTATTTTGAAGTTTGGAACATGATCTTGTTTATTCTTGACACACTCTCATCAATTATGTTAGCTCACAACAACTACCCTCTCTTTTTCATTTTAGTCTCAGCACACAAACCCTTTTTGAGTTTAAGCTCACTTAGATATGGTTTTCCTCTTGGGTAGGTTTGTCGGTTCTTACATTCCATAGAGGTATTTATGTTAAGCACTCAGTCCCTCCTGAAATAACATTGTATGCACAGTTGATCACAATGATTGATCAAGAATACTATTGCAATGAAGTACAATGATCAAATATAAAATTGATCAAGATATTTGTCTTTTAAGCACAATAAATGAAGGAGTGATGTATCAAAATCAGATTATTCAGTATGCGAGAGAAATGAATGAAGATCTGTAAGTACGAGTTTACAGATTCTGATTAAAAAGAAATGAATGAATGAAGTGCGTATCAATCAAGAAAAAAATAAGAAAACAAACTTTGAATACTAACGAGCGTATTATCACCGAAAATGATTTTCATTTTAAGAGACGTGATAATAACAGTGTCAAGAATAGCTGAAACAGGTATTGGAATTATGTACGATGAGAAATTACGCAAGAAAAATCTCAAGAAATACCCGTTCAGAGAATGTACTCGTTTTCACAAAACAGTTTTCTTTCCAAAAACTTTTATTCAAAAATTTCTAGAGACTCCCCCTAGAAAATAGATTTTAGAAATGTTTCAGTTAAGCTCAAAAGAAAAAAGAAGAGAAAAAAATGGAAACATATTAACCACGGGTCCTAAACTGGGTGTTTAGAAACCACATTCAGTTAAGAGCGGGTCCTGAACTGTTTTATTCAGAAGCATTGTTTGGAATAGTTTATAACTCCCCCTGAATTAGTGCATCATTGGATGAATATCTGATCAGCACAGTAATGACGCACCTGCAAAATCAGATCAAATAGATTTTGGTACCCAAACGAACTTGGGTCCTTCTTTGTTAGTATAAGGTTGTGGGTTGTTATAACTGCCAAACCATCTATTCTTATTAGATATTTTCTTTTTCGCGCTTTTAATAGGAAGATCATATACGTTGTAAGATCCATACCAATTATTTTGATCATACTTGTTATTGCCTTTCCAAAACTTCTGATATCTGTTATCATCAGTCCATCTGTTGTACTGTTTCCTGTTGACAAAATTGGTTGTCTTGCATGTGGAGCACATGATCCGTCTCTGGCTAAGATGAATCAAATCAATAGTAGATCTCACAAAACAAGGAAGATTATTAGTAACAACATGGGTACAAGATGAAACAAATTCAGATTTATTGACCCAAATGCCTTTAACTTTAGAATGAGAATTGGGTGATCCGATGACGTACCCTTGATAGTACTAATTAGAAGAACGAGAATAGTTCTTAGAAACAGGAGATTTAGGGCTGCTTGAATAACTGTTCGAATTGGAGCAGTCATAAAAGTTGGTTTTACACTGAGAAGGAAAACAGTTGAACTTTGAGCACAAGAAAAGTCTTTGACTTTCTTTAAAAGATGATCTCTTTCAACAGTAACTAAATCATGCTTATTTTTGAGTTCAATTCTCATCTTCAATTCAGTTTCAAGTTCTGTCTTCAGATCAGATAATTTCTTTGTAGTATCCAAGAGTTTACCTTCTAACTCCTTCTTAAGCATTTCAAATTTCTTTTTCTGATTATGAAACTCTCTTCTCTCTTCATCTGAGCTGCTCCTCTCATTCTCAGAAGTGATGTCAAGCCATTTTTTCTTTTCAGCAAGTTCTTTAGCTATTGCTGCATATTTCTTTGTAGTATTTCGCTTTTCAAGCGCAAATTGCTGCTTCTCTTCATCTAAAGCCTTTTGCTTTAGAGCAATGCTGTCAGACAGTTTTTGAGTTTTGCTCAGACATTATTCTTTGATGTCATTCTTCTCTTTATCTATCTTGGCTCATTCCAAGATAATTAGCTGCTCAAAATCCAAGATTTGCTTTAAAAGCAATTTAGCGTTCAACTCGAGAGAGTATATTCTCTTTATCTATCTTGGCTCGTTCCAAACTTTTTCTCTTCTTCATAAAATCTCTTATTCTCTTTCTCAAATTCTATTCTCTCAAAATTCAAACTTTTCTCACTTTTTCCTTCTCTAAAGTCAATAACTTCTTCAACTCACTCATATCAGTCTTAGTCTCATTATAATTCCTTTGAGATGTTCTCTCAGCATTAAGTTCACTCTGGACTTTTTGGAGTTTGTCAAATAGATCTTTATTAGATTCACTCCAAGTTTTCAATTCTACTTCACACTCTTTTCTTACTGTGTCCAAAGCGCTCTCAAATTCACTAACTTTAACTGATAGATCTTTTTTAGAATTTTCTCTTAAAGTTGTATTTTCTCTTTGCAAATCCTTAATAAATTCCTTATCTGCAAAATTCTCATCAAACATATTTAAGTATTTATCACTGTATTGTTTTACACTCTTTTCTAACTCTGAAATTCTATCTCTCAATTCCATATTCTCTCTCTCAAAATATACTACCACTTTTAGAAACAGATTGATCACTAGATCAAATGCGATGAAATCAGATAAAAGAAATCAATAACAATCAATAAGCTCAAAAACAAATCAGAAAAACACAAAACTGTTGAGGAATCAGAAAAACAGTGAAAAACAGTCAAAAATCAGTCAAAACAGTCAAAATTGTTGAAAACAGTTAAAACAATTGAAACTGATGAAAAACAGTTTACGCGATTGAAAACAGTTCAAAGATTCTCAAACAATAAAAAAACCAGATACAAACAGATAAAAAAAATAATCCAAAAAATTTAAAATAAAAAAAACTCAAAAACCACAACCAAAACAATTGATCTCAACTAAACAGTTAGCTAAAAAGATAGTTAAACCAGACAGACTATTGTGCGATAAATGCCAAGACCGGACGACACAACCTTCGATTTACACTTCAAAGATTTAGACTTAAAACACAGACAAATACGGATAGTTGATTGAGCGATGAGGCAGATATGAACTTGAATACAAATAAAATTTTGTCCGAGGTAAATCAAAACACAAACTTGAATGATTAAATAGACTACTCGAGGCACTTAATCTTTATTCACTTCCTATTCAAAATCAAACTAAACAGGTTTGCCTAACATGAAATCCACCTTTTGTTTGGCGATTGGTATTTTGGCTTTAACACAACCTAAGCACTGCAAAGTGGCTTGTTCTGATGGATGTACACTGCAGATAGCAACTTTCTTATCACTTTGTATGCGATACCATTTATATCTCAAGAAATGCTATATATAGAAGCCAATCTGATTCATTTGCAGCTCTTACTTTCTGCAATTGGGTTAGAAATTGATACAAGCTTTGTCCCAACTACAGCCTTTGTGTGATGAAGAACAAAATCAAAAACCAGCTGCCGTATGCAATAAATATGAAACGTCAATCAAACAGGTATGAGCAAATAACTCCTAAATCACCTAAAACCTTGATCGATTTAGGGTAAAATCGGACAGGTCTGTGATCGATAAACACCAAAACTGTTCAACCTGATGACCGATTTACACTTTAATAGAGGAATGTAATGAGCGATTTAGTATGAAATTGGATTAGAGAAATAGTCGATTTAGATGAAATTGGACAAAACTTCAGTGATTTATGATGAGATCGATTAAGACCAAACCAAACTTTATTATTTCCTCCTAAATCGGACAGAAGGGTGTGCGGGCTAAAATCGCAGACTGACCTATTTGTGTGAAAACCGATTGAAGTTGTTGTCCGATTTAGAAACAGAACGAGCGATGCCTAAGCGATTCCTGAGCGATTTAGAAAACTTGTGAAACCGTGAGCGATTTAATGACCGATTTACTAAATCGGATGAAGGTTGTATAAAGCGATGAAGATGAAACAGGTTTATGAGTGATGAATGAATATGTGCGATTTGTGAAGAATCTGTACGATTTAGCTTAATCTGGTCACAACAATGAGCGATTTACAGTAGGTCTGCATACGATTTAGGTCAAATCCGATCTAGGCACAATCGATTTAGAGAAAAACCGATTAAGGAAGCTTACGATTTACACTTTGAAATAATTCCTTGAAATTGATTTGAACAATGAAGCAGATGATGTGAGGATAAAGAAGACAGTCGATTGCTCAAAGAAACTGTGAGATGAATTAATTGAGCCTGCAATGTTATCCGATTGAATGAACGATTTAGAATATGTATTGTGCAATGAAGATGATTTTGACCAAGAGTGGTCAAAGATGGGTTAAAATGGATGGGCTTATTGAGCCTTGACCGATTTACTACCAAAAACACAAAAACAAAGAAAAATTTAAAAAAATTGGATCAAAACACTGGTTTTTAAAAAAAAATTAAAACATAAAATCGAGCAAATCTTGAAAGAACTATCGATCAAATCACAAAAGATTGTGAATAACAAAGATTTACAGTATAATTCCGCTCAGTTTGATCCCAAATTTAACACAAAATGTTGATCCCAGATCTCTCAATAACACTAATAATCTAGTTAATGATAACCAAATTATATAAATTGATGAACAAAGTGATGAACACTCAACAAGAAATTATGAACAATTAAGAACAATCTTGAGCGTCAAAGATTTCACTTTATTAATATGAAAAACGTAAAAGCGACTATTTTTACAATAGGCCTAATCACCTATATATACTAATAAGAAGATAACTATCTAATGAGACTTTTTAGTTAATCTTCTATAAACAGAAAACGTTTATCTAAACTATGGATAAGCTTTAGTAATTAAGATAAACTCGAAATCTAGCTGTTGACTTGTCATCTCCAGCTGTCATTCATGGTATGATGGATCATCCTTATCTTTAAGTCTTCATCGCATGCTTCTGGATGAATTGCTAGATAATACTCTAAGTGTAGTTGACCAGAGATTCGATGAAGATGCTCTTTCTATCGCATCCTTGGTCGTCCATCGGTCCTCTGGTTGTGCTCCAGACTTAGTCAATTCTGCCTTGATGTCTTCATCGGTCTTCTGGTTCTTCATCACTTATTGTTTTTCATTACTTTTTCACTTTATGAATTATGGAGTTTAACAATCTCCCCTAAGTAATGAAATAACAAACATAGACAAATCTAGAAACAACCGTGAAGAACAGAGACTAATCTAATAGAAAAACATCAAATTCCAAATTTTCATTGGATGATGAAATTCTTACAATACTGGAATCAAAAGACATCAAGACAAAAAAAATCATCATGAGCTATCTTGATATATTTCTCTTAAGCTCATGAGCAGTCTTCGATAGCCGATGACTGTCGATATCTCATGAATGAGTAGACTCCCTTCTTCTCTTGGCATGTGGTTTCTATCCAGTCTTTCTCTAACGACTTTCTGAAACCATTCAAGTGTATCCGATGAATACTTGAAGGCCTAGGTTAGTCTAAAGAATTTTTTAACCCTGAACTCATTCTTGTAAACAAGTCCAAGTTCGGGTTGAGTTAGGACTGAGGCAGATCTTTTCTCCTGCAGGCTTGGAAGTCTTTGTTTGATGGAGCGCAGGACAGTCTTTCAATGCCTAACCAAAGACCAATTTCAAAATCACTCTTGGCTCTATGGTTCACCAGGGTTTCCATCGTTTTTACTACCGCTCGATTCGCCATTCCATACCTGATGTCGTGGTCCTGCCTTTGAGCCATGTATGCATATAATTCAATCAAGTCATATGTATTGAGATTAATGACGTCATTTTCATTGAACACACTAACTTGCCCTTGTGCTCTCTCCACAGTGAACTCGATGTATCGAATTGCTCGGTTGACAAATGGTCTTACTTTCAGATCCATGACCCTCCTTATCCCATCATTCAAGAAGACAGCCTGAGGTGCTTGTGTGGTCTGTCTAATGAATCTATGGTGTAAGTGGTCCATAGCCTCAGGTGATAAGATCAGAGGGTTGATAGTCATACTTTCATTGCAGTCTTCATACATGTATTGATGGATGTTTTCCATCATAATTGGTTCCCTGGGTGGCAATTCAGGACGTCTCCGCATCGACTCCATGCTCTTTATAATCTCATCTACCAGGCTCTGAGGAGGTTGCCTTGATGAAGAGGGAGTATCCGCATACACCATGGGTGGTTGGGTTGAGGGTTGTGTATGAGTTGGTGAGGGTATGGTTTCTTGTTGAGTTGATTCAGCTTGGGTTGGTTGTGGTTCATTGTGTTCGGCTTGGGTGGTTTCTGATGCATGGGGTTCTGTTTGGGTTTGTGGTTGTTGGGGTGATGAAGGTTGGATTATTGTTGGTTCTGGTTGTATGGATAAGGTGAAGGGTTCTATGGTGCGAGGGGTTGGTGAAGGTGTTAAAGGTAAGTTTGGTGTTGGTGATGAAGGTTGGTTTATTTCTGTTGGTGGAGTGATTGGCTCTTCATAGGTTGAGGAACTCAACACGATGGGTTCTGAGGTTGTAACGAAGGGAACATGTACATATTGTACATCTTCAGAGGGCAGAGCCTCTGGTTCCCTTGCTTGGATTCCTTCGGTTGAGGGTGGTGGTTGAGTTTGTGGTGATGGTGAAGGTGGTGCAGTGGATTTTGTATTCTATGCACCCGCGACCTCTGTCTCCCCCTCATGAGGTCCAAGACCTTGATCATCGGGGTCTTGGTCTTCTTGCCTTGGCCTTTTATGTTTGCGGCTGCTGGAGCAAGAGGCTCTGCTCCTCTTCTTCTTTTTGTCCTTCCTGAAGGATGCAAGATACGCCTTCAAGGCTGCTTATCTTCGACTCGCCTCCATTGTTTGGAGGAGAGAGGTGGTGCGTCGTTGTTCATCGGCCAGGTTCTGGGAGAGAACCCTTGTTGGATGGATGGCCCGAT
>NW_020201428.1:44005-47963 GCF_001531365.2 Cynara cardunculus var. scolymus
GAGTTAATGGTTTGAAGGATGGTTTGAAGTTGGGAGATGATGTATGTGAGGTTCTCATTGGCCTTGCCTGGGCCGTGAGGGTGGCGATGGATTGGATGAGGATTTGGTTTCGTTGGGTGGCAAGGGAGGATGTGGTGTTGTGATGTTGGCTGATGGTTTGTTGGAGCATTTGAAGGTGGGTGGTATTGGCTTGGGTTTGGGTTTCAATTTGAGAGAGGTGGTATTGCAGGATTGCAAGGGATTGTTGGAGGTCAGAGTTATCGGTAGAGGGTTGGTTGTCAACAATTCCTTGTATGATGAGTTTAAGGTCTTCCAAGGACCGCATCACTGTATCGACAAAGGCTTGGAACTCGGCCTTTGTGACCAGGTCTGTATGTAGGGTAACCCCTGCAGCAACAGATGCTGCAGGTTAGGCCTCTGCTCCGAAGGCACCTTCTTGGCCTTGTGAGAAGGTAGGCCTTTAAGGACTTCCATCACGTCCTTCATAGTCCTCAAGAGAGGAGCTGTCTTGTGATGTTGCGACATCAGCTTTCTCTTCCTCGGCTTCAGAGGCCGGGTAAGTGAAGAGAATGTGTGTCCCCTTCGGTAGATCAAATATCGAAGGGGGATGTGCATGATGGGAAGATCGCTCTGAACGATCTTGGGGTTCAATATCAAAAGCAACACATGCTTCTGTATGTGTGATGGGATGTGTCGAGCCCTAAGGTGAAGGGGCTCTTATATCTTCATCACCTCTCTGTTGAGAGAGGGGTGATGGAAAATGTGGTTCCTCGGCTAATACATCTCAGAGGCCCGAAGAATGGCCTCTAGATGGCTTGCTGGGGTTGGGAGTGGACTGGGTCGTCCTTGTTCAATACCTCTGTGGCTTTGATCGCCAGAGGTAGATGATGTGGTTGCCTTTTGGGTAGTGGGGGGAGGAATTGTAAGAGTAGGGTCGGGGGAGGCACGATGAGTAGCATCATCATCATCATCATCTTCATCATCCGATGAAGATGTCTCGTGTGCTCCCTCGCTTGGTTCGGGGGACGGTTCTAATCGCTCAGGGGTAGCTGCCCTCGGTTCCTGGGACAACATAGAGTGTTTATAGGCCTGGCGTATCTCAGATGTCGATGGAATGACATTGAGCATAGCCCTGGAGAGTGAACGGTTGATGCTGTAACCCTCCTTCGAGAGGGTTGGGCGATGTCCATGCATCTTGTAGATGGGGATGAAGGGCTCCTTAGCTGGTAGGCCATGCTTCCTCATTGCGTCCCCAATGAAGAGGGCGAGGAAGCGAGGGAAGAGAACCATAGAGAAGGGCTTGCTAGCGGCTTGGAGTTTACATTTCTTGACCACTACCGAATGAATCTCGTTGTAGATGACGAAGGCATAGTCGAGGTTCAGGTTGAAGAACAGCCCATACATGATAGTCATGATGTTGATGTTCCTTTGGTCCAATGAGTCCTGTTTGAATGTGAGAGCTCTGTTAAGGATGGAGAAGAACATGTTCCACATCGGCAGGAGGAATTAGCGTTTGAAGTCCGATACGTTGCGTAAGTCACGATTGTAACCTAGCATCTTCACGAAGCAGAGGATGTCGTCAGTGGTTGGTGGTTCGTCATATTGTTCAATTCCAAGTTCCCGTCGAGTGGGAATGCACAGAACCCGATAAACCTTAGCCTGCGATATTTTGAGCGAGCATATCATATCGTTAGGGGCGTCCATGTCCCCCATTATTCCATGGCTTTCTGGGTCAAACTCACACGTTTGCCAATATTGTTGGACATACTTTATGGGTACGCCGGTGTCAGCAAGATTGACGGTGGGAAGAAGAATGCAGTTCTTGAAAAACTCGATCATAATTGCAAATCGTTCGTCAAACAGTGTGTTTCGGAGTTCGATAGTGTGGTTGTTTGGCTTCATTGGACTCTGCTGTCATTGTCGTTCGATTCGTGGGAGGCAGAGGAGGCCATTGTTGAGGAAGTTGCAGGTTTTTTTTGTTCGTCAAAATATAGTTGCAGGTTTATGAAAGCGTAAAGAGAAGATGGATGAGGAAGAAAGGTATTTATAGGCTGGAATATGGTGAGGGAGTGGGGTGGGGGTGGGGGTGGAAGGGAAATGGTTTCTTGATTATTAAAATACAATGATCATGAAAAGTGTTGGCGGTTTTGGGTATAGACGTTTTGATTTGAAGAACGTGAGCCGTCTTGATTGTACGTGCCATTAATGTTAGATCACACGTGTCAAGGCGGGGTTAGGGAGGGGGAAAGTTGAAAGGGTGTATGGGGAACAGGCTGTATGTGTTGTCAGGCACGTGGTATGATGACGTTATGAATTATTTGAAATAAAAAGTTATTCCAAATAATATCTTGATGAGTACGTATCTAAAAAATAATTTGAATTTAAAATCCCATCTACTTGTAAGATTAATACTAATTACGAAGTTTTGGTCTTCTAAAAACCCATATTGTATAGTTTTTAGTCACAAAAGCTGCCATTTTGTATAATCTAGAAAATGATTTTCAATTAAGATGAGTTTTTGTATAAAAATTATTGTCATGGAACCAGAGGAGCTCTGGTTGGTCATGACCTATTGGGTGAGGAACCAGAGGAGCTCTGGTTTAACATCGATGAAGGAGTTCATGGATGTAATGTTGGATTGCATGATATAGAAGCCTTGGATAACAAACCAGAGGCTCTAGATAAGCATTGTTAATCCATTATATAGAACCAGATGAGCTCTGGTTAAATACATACGTAGCATTTAGGTGGCCAGAGGCTCTGGATAGTAGAACCAAAGGCTCTGGATGAGAAATGCATAAAGAATAAGTGTGAAGATGAAAATGTTGCTCCCCCTCAAAATGATGCAAGAGTAAGGATTTTGAGGTTTTCAAAGATTCCCCCTCAAACAAATAATAATGAAGAATTTGGGGACCAAAGGCTCTGGTCTATACAACCAGAGGCTCTGGTTGTGAAAGATAATAAATTTTAGAAATGTGACGAAGTGGAAGTGGAGAAGTATATAAAAGGGTCTTTGAGACCAGAGGAGCTCTGGTTCCAAAGAGAACAAAGCCAGAGGCTCTGGTATTTAAAACCAGAGGCTCTAGTTGTGAAGCAAAGAAAATGGGTAATTGAAAATGAAGTGTATGTGCAAGAATATGATGGATGAGCTTTGAGACCAGAGGAGCTCTGGTTCCAAAGATTGTGAATCCAGAGGCTCTGGTCTTTAGAACCAGAGGCTCTGGTTATGAAAGCAAAGGAATGAAATATGAAAGAATATGGTTAAGTCCATATGTAGGGAGAAGAGGGAAACTCTTTGAGACCAGAGGGGCTCTGGTTACAAAGAGTATGAATCCAGAGGCTCTAGTCTTTAGAACCAGAGGCTCTGGTTTGGTATAGAAGGGTGAGGTGTATACCAAGTCATAGATGGGAACTTGATAGCGCTGGTTTCAAAGGAATTGGAAACCAGAGGCTCTGGTCTTTGGAACCAGAGGCTCTGGATGGGAAGGGAATACTTAGTGAACGAAAACTAAGTATATGCCTTGGACCAGAGGGGCTCTGGGTCCAAAGGATAAGAAATGAGGAGATGTAATGAATGAATGCTTAAGACCAAGATTGAGACACAATAGGATGTAGACTCAAAGAATTGGATTCCAGAGGCTCTGTCTATATTACTAGAGGCTCTGGTGAGTAAGAGAATACTTGGTAGAAATTACTAAGTATTTGCTTTAGACTAGAGGGGTTTTGGTTCCAAAGGTGATGGAGATTGTTTGCCAAAAATTACTCGATGTAAATCTAAATTGCCAGAGGCTCTGGTCTTTATGACCAGAGGCGTTGGTTTAGGATACTTGGAGTTTATGGCTAAAATTTTATATATCACTTATAGGCATAACCATGAGATATTGAAGATCTCTGGTTACAAGTTAATGAGTGACTTTAAGTGGTGAGATTCAGCATATCCATCTTGCTGACTAGGAAT
>NW_020201428.1:49712-59533 GCF_001531365.2 Cynara cardunculus var. scolymus
TGTACCTTTAGCATTGGAGACTTCATGTTCTTCATCGGTTCTGGAGTTAGATTTTGCAGTTGGCACATTTCCAGAGATTACTTCTTCATCTAAGATGTCTTCAAATAATTGAGCTAGCTCTGATTCATTGGGTTTGCCAAGTGATGAATCAGATACTCTTCTTAGAAGTCCGAGTTCTGAACTGTTGTATCCAGAAGTCATTGATGTGGAATCATCAAAGGACACATTGATGCTTTCGATGACGATCTTTGTCGTTTTGATGTAGACTCTGTAGGCCTTGGCGGTTTGAGAATAGCCCAGAAAGATTCCTTCATCAATTTTCTTGTCAAACTTGCCTAGATATTCTCTATCGTTGAGTACAAAGCATTTGCACCCAAAGACATGAAAATATTTGACATTTRGWCTTMTGTGGTTGATGAGCTCATAAGGTGTCTTCTGGTGTCTCTTGTTAATGATTGATCGATTTTGGGTGAAGCACGCAGTTGAAATAGCTTCAGCCCAGAATGTGATGGGTAACTTCGATGAAGCAAGCATGGTCTTTGCTGCTTCCACTAAGGTTCGATTCCTTCGCTCTACCACTCCATTTTATTGTGGAGTTCTTGCAGATGAGAAGTTTTGTGTAATGCCTTCATTGAAGAGATAGTCATCAATTTTAGCATTTTTGAATTCAGTTCCATTGTCGTTTCTAACCTTCACTAGTTTTTGTTGTAGAAGGACTTGAAGCCTTTTCATCACTCCAATGAGTAGGTCTGGAACGTCTGATTTATTCTTTACAAATTCAACCCAAGTGTATCTGGAGTATTCATTGACCAATACTAGTATATACTTCTTTCAAGAGAGACTTTGGGTTGATATAAGCCCACAGAGGTCTATGTGAATCATGTCCAAGGGCTTGGTGCAGGAGGTTTCTGACTTGGTTTTATGTGAGGTCCGTTTTAACTTTCCCATCTCATAGGCTGAGCAAAGATGATCTTTTTCGAATTTGAGATCCGGAAWTCCCTTGACCAACTTCTGTGTGGCTAGTTTTCGTAGTGCATCAAAGTTGAGGTGTGAGAATTTCTGATGCCATTGCCAATTTTCATCGCTCTTATRGGAAACAAGACAAAGGGTGTCTTGTTCCATTGAGGACTCAAAATCTAAAAGATAGAGATTTCCTTCTCTCTTTCCTTTGATGATTGTTTTTCCGGGCATCGTTTCTATTATGCAGAAACCTTTGCGAAACCTGACTTCAAGACCCTTGTCGCAGAACTGGCTTATGCTTAATTGGTTGTGCTTCAATCCTTCAACATAAGCCACTTTGCTGATGGACATGTTGTCTTTGATAAGAGTGCCATATCCTTTGATAGTGCCCTTGTTGTTGTCTCCAAAAGTCACAGATCCTCCAGATTTTTCGATGAAGGAGGACAGTTGACTTTTATCACCAGTCATGTGTCTGGAGCAACCGGAGTCCATATACCATGGTTGCACATGCTGGTCTTGCAAGACAAATTAAGGGGTTTTAGGTACCCATTTCATAATGGGTCCTCGTTTGTTAGTAGGGGATTTCACACTCTTTTCATCGCCCTTAGCCTTTGCAGGCTTGGGTTTATTTGTCTTTCCCTTGCCCTTGGGTTTGGGCTTTTTCACGTTTTCATTGGTTTTAACTTTGTATCGATAAAAACGTGTTGTGAAAAGGGACAATGATGTGTCAACATGTGATTCCTCAGGTTTTGTAAAAGAGTTAAACATTGACAATGATGATGCTTTGGATTTGTATGTCTAACGTTCTTTTTATTCAATGTAAWCAAAGAAGTAAATCTAGGTGTAAATCTTGTCCTAGCATCGGTTGTTTTTACAAACATTCTATCTAGTTCATATTTTTTATTTGGAAAGGTCTTTGGCTTTACTTCTTTTCTACTAAGGAAGGTCTGCTTTTCTTCAGCTGGATGGAAAGAAAAGTGGTGATTAATGTTCTCAGAGGCAGGCCACTTCTGTTTTTGCTCACGAGTAAACTTGATGAACCTGAAGGATGTACTAGGGCCTTGTGAGTTATCTTTTGTAGATTTACTATCTTTCAGTTTTCTCTTTTCTTTGTCTGAAGTTTTCATCGATGAAGGAATACCAGATTTCAATGAGTTTTTTGAGTTTTGATTCTTCTTATCCTCAATGATCTTTGATGATTCACAACTTATCTCTTCTTCAGATTCAGAATCAAGAAAGTCTCTTGCGGATTTCTCAAAATCAAAATTAGCATGGATTGAATTAGAAGATGTGGGTTCAGAGGTTGATGCTTCAGAGTGATCTGTTTGAGGTTTCATCGATTCTGACTTCGATGAACTTACAATTTTACTTAGGTTGTTCATCGATTCATCAGTTGATGGTTCCTCATTTGGATTCTCTTTTTCATCAACAGTACTTGCTGATGGAGAGGAATTGACAATCAGAGATTCTGGTTTAACCATAGGATTTCCATCGGTTTCTGATTGAGAGGTGTCATTTCTTCCATCAGAATTCTTACTCGTACTGTTCTCGTATACCACATTTTCAAAGTTCTGTCCTGAAACGATAATTTTTCCATCGACTTTAACTCTTTTAAAATTTGCTTTTGGTTCTGGAGTAAAGTCGGGTTTTTGATTGCATCCAAGTTTGAAAGTGGATTCAAGGGTGGATTTCTTTGATTCGATGAAAGAGTCCAATTCATTAAATCCAATGCCTTGAGTGTCCGTTTGACCATTTAATTTTTCATAAACATCTGGGCATCTTTATACTTTTTCATCAGAAGTTCATTGGTTTGAAGCTTCTGGTGAAGAATTTCTTGTTCTTTTTGAAAAAAATCTTTAAGAGCTACTGAATTTAGTCTCTCTGCCTCGGATTCCTTTAAGGCATTTGTTTTCTTTTCTAGGTCCTTAGTTATTCATTTGTTTAATTCCAGAAGTTTATCTTCCTCTGATTTCTTAAGTGTGTTGATGCAAGTCTTTTCCTTTGCAAGTTCAACTTTTTCTTCGGTTAGAAGGTCAGTTTCTCTTTTGTAAAAACTTGCTTCTTTTTCCGCTTTTAATCTTTCAGATTTTTCAAAGTTCAATTTTTCTTTTAATTTGAGGAAATCCTCTAAAAGTTTTATTACCCTTAACTCTAGCTCTGATGGGGTAGAGTTGGTTTCATTGGAGGTAGACTCACATACTTGATCATCAGAGTTGTGGGCCGATTCTGCATTGTACGTGGCCATCAAACAGATGAGTGCTTTTTCTTCATCGTTTATCTAAACTATGGGTAAGCTTTAGTAATTATGATAAACTCGAAATCTAGTTGTTGACTTGTCATCTCCAGCTGTCATTCATGGTATGATGGATCATCCTTATCTTTAAGTCTTCATCGTATTCTGGATGAATTGCTGGATAATACTCTAAGTGTAGTTGACCAGCGGTTCGATGAAGATGCTCTTTCCATCGCATCCTTGGTCGTCCATCGGTCCTCTTGTTGTGCTCCAGACTTTGTCAATTTTGCCTTGATGTCTTCATCGGTCTTCTGGTTCTTCATCACTTATTGTTTTTCATTACTTTTTCACTTTATGAATTATGGGGTTTAACACAAAAACACGAAATTTTTCAAAAAAAATTGGATCAAACTCAAGAACAAATTGAAGAACAAGATGAACACAAGAAAATTTAAAAAAAAAATTCTTCAAAAACTTGATTTCTTCTCCTGATTTCGAGCAAATCCTGCTTTGATACCAATTGTTGTTCCCCTTGAATCAATCTTCATAAAACATATAAGAATCCATGGCAGAATATGGATATGACAATAAGAACACTTGATGAAGGTTGAGAGGGAAAGTCAAACTTCATATATTGGTCAAACCTTTTATTACGTAAAAGATATTACAAATGAGCACTTACAACAAAATTACAAAAGACTTACCCTTTATATAGGGTCAAACTAGAAAGCCTAGTCAAAGTCAAACTATCTATGGAAAAGTGTTGGGTTCAAGAATATGCTTTAAAAGTTGTATTCAAGTTCTCCCTTTGTATTGTTTTTGTAATAGTTAGGCTTTACTATTTCCTTAGTATAAATAGTAATTAGTCTTTTAATTGTCATTAGTTCTGTTGATTAATCTGATTAGAACTGTAATCATTTCTGTAATTCTCTCTCAATAAATCTATGGAAGATTTGGTGAAAATCTCTCTCTACTCTTGTTCTTGATCTTGATCTTGAAGAATATTTCTGATTTTGTATGATTTGGGAACTTCAATTGGTATCAGAGCAGTCTGTAGCAATTTGTTTAGAGGATTAACCAAAATTTTCGAGGATTTTGCACTGATTTGAGTGGATTAAACCGACTGTTCTTGATTGTTCTTCATCTGGTCTTGAAGTTCATCGACAAAATTGCACATTTTTTGCCTGAATTGCATCGATTTTGAGTGTTAATTGATATAATTTGCACTACTGAATTTGCATTTTCAATCTGAACAACTTTGATTTTAATCAAGTTTTGAACCATTTTGACCGATTTTTGAATTTACGAAATATGTTTCTGTTCTTCAAAAACTCATAATTTTGCATGTTTTGATCCATTTTTTGGTGAAAAATTGTTAAAATTGTGGTTTTGCTTGAATTCTAATCCGTATAACTCTTGATCGGTTTAGTGTAAATCCCTTAATACTTGTACGATTTAAGACTTGTAATTCTGTGAATTGATTGTTTGTGCGATTTAGGATAAATCGGGTAAGACTTGATCGATTTAGAGGTAAATCGTTTGTTACTTGTTCGATTTAGTGAGCGATTTAGCTTAATCCGTATGGTATATCATTCATTTGTTGTGCGATTTGTTAATAATCTAGTTGTTACACGTGATTGTATTGTGCGATTTAGTTGATGTATTGTACGATTTAATTGATTTGTTGTGCAATTTATCTTGGTTTGTTGTATGCGATTTAATTCTTGATCGTACTTTGACTTTGTGAACTGATTGTTGAGCGGTTTTTGACTTTCTTTAGTAAGCGGATTGAAATCTTTGATTTTTTGAACGAATTAAATTTGTTGACTTTGAATTTGAGCAGATTTGATCGTATTTTGACTTATTGACTTAGTTGAGTTGACTTGTTGACTTTTTACGTCCGTATTCATTTACGCGAATTTGCCTAAGTGTTAGAATTGACCGGATTCCTCATCCGGATTTGTTGTTATTTGAGCGAGTTTGATTGTCTTTGTTGTCCGGATATCTAATCTGGCTAACTTGGTTTGATTAGAAATTCTTGACTATCTCTTTTGTTCGGACTTCTAATCCGGATAAGCTTGACCGAATTTCTAATCCGGATAAGTTTTGTGCTTATTTTTTTCTAAGTCTTGAATGAGTGCAAATCCTTGTGTGCGATTTAATTGATATATTTTGGAATCCTAATCCTTTAATTCAAGTTTTGAACTACAGTTGATCCTATATCATACTAATCTGATAAAATGAGTTCAAGAGAGGCAATGGCTATCGGTATTGACACCAAGCCACCCGTACTGTTTAGAGGAGATTACAATCAATGGAGGGATAGATTTCTCAACTTTATTGAAAGAATGAAAGAAGGTGATCTGATCATGGAATCTTTGATGGAAGGTCTTGCTGTATTTTACAGAGAGACACCTGTTTGTTATGACCTGTAAATTCGGCTTTGGTATTTGAACTCTTAGTCTGAATGATCTCTAGGACGATTACAGTGCAGCAGAAACAATGATAAGAACAAAACAGAGTAATTAACCAAGAACACACAGATTAATATGACGAAGATGAACACAATAGAATAGCTTCGAAGGTTTTTCAATTGATTGAAAATATAGACGATTACAATTCGGAAGCACGCTGAATACAAAGGCCTAAGCTGCTATTTATACTAGACCCTAACGACTTTTCTGACATGATCTAAAAAGAGAAATCATCTAAGCCGTCCAAATAAAGTCTATTAAAATCTAGTCACGTGAGAAGCAGCAGAGCAGGATCTTCAAAGAAGACGAATCCGCAGACCCTCTGTGAGCCATCTCAGAGGCTCTGCTATTGTAGACTTGTAAGATCTTATTGTCAGAGAACCATTTTCCAGAACCTCTATGAGAGACACCAGAGGTTCTGTTGAACTTTACTTGCACGATGAAACAGCTTATGTTGCTAGTCCTCTAATGTCTTCTGTGGAAGATACCCTTCTGTCAACACTTGCAGAATACTTTTTCATACTTTTACATGAAGTAAATATTAGAGCTAACAATCTCCACCTAAGTATGAAAAAGTAAAATTGGACAAAAGGATGCAAGAAATGACTAATTGAAAGAATTACAAGAGGAGATTAAACTCATCCTCTAAAAAGAATTACATAAATTGAAAGAATTGAAAAAATTGTTGCTCAGGCCTATACTATTACAGAAGAATAGTCCACCGCAGAGTCTGGATAGTCATCTATGGCAAATTGCAGATCTGACTTGATAGTTTTGTAGACTTTGAATATCCACTCTCTGAAGAATACTTGAACTTTGATTGCATCCAGAATACCAGCCACTTCGTCTGCCCTTAGATGCCCTCTGTGCACCTCCGCTGCTGCTAGGTTGAACACCCACTCAAGAGTCTCTGTCGAAAACTTGTTCGCCTCTGTTGGATCAAAGAACCTTAGAATCTCATCCTTGTCCAGGAAAACAAACCCAAAGATGGGATTTTGGACAATGGCATTGGGATGACATCTAAGTAACCAACTTGGCCTGTTCTTCGGAGGGGAAATCTTCAARTHTGTTTGGGCCAACCTCATCGCGATATCGAAGTCCTTCTGGCTGTAGTATTTTACTTGAGCGCGCATTACTTCGATCAGCCTTCTGAGGGAAGTCGAATAGCTTGACCTCCTCTCCATGTACTTGTTAAGAATTTTGTGCAAGAAGATAAGGTCAAATACACAGAGGTTGTGGAAGTCAGCATCTGTGAACGTGTAGAGGTTGCCGTCATCCCTCTTCACCACATATTGGCCATAAAGCACGGTCTTCTTCAGCATAGTCCTTGGAGATATGGTTTCAAGAGAAGTTATCACATGCTTTGAGAAGACCTGCTCACGTGGCCTTGTGATCTTTGAGAAGTGGAACTTTGCAGCAGCAGAGGGCATTCCTGTAAGCTCTGGATCGTAAGGGGGCTCTGTGTCCATGGCAGAGTAACGCCACCGCAGAATCTCCTCCACAGTGGTTACAGGCTCTGTGTGCACTTGCTGCATGGGAATTTTGCTCATCGATTCAAAGATCTCAGTAACCCTTCCCACTRTGGCAGATTCTGGTATTCTGGTTTCTTCTTCTTCTAGAATCGGCCTCTGGGTGGACCCCTCTGGTAGGATTGGGTTGACAGTTGCTACCAGAGCATCAAACGTACCCGTGGACGTTTCCTCCTTCGCCATCTTGGAGGAAGAGCCTTCTCCAGCTCTGGGGATGCGGGCACTGCCCTTTCTTTCTTGTGCCTCTGCCAAAGACGCCTTTAACGCTTGAACGAGTTCTGGGTCATCATACTCTTCTTCGTTTATCTCCTCTGGTGTCTCAGAGCTTGACCCCTTCTGTGGCACTCCTCTACGGCTTTACCCTTGCCTTTCCCCTTAGGCTCTGGAGATTTATCTTTTGAGAACAGGGCAGCTGTAGAGTCCACTATCTTTAGTGGTGTGACAGAGGTTGTCTTCTTAGGCTCTTCTGCTTTCTTCTCTGTCTTCTTCTCCCCCTCATAACGATCATGGTCATCACCTCCTTGATCGTCATGGATTTTGGTGGCTTCTGCTTTGCAAGTAACAAGGGGAGCCTTCTTCAATCGCCTCAGAATCCTGATAGCCGCCTTCTCCATTTTCTCGATCACCAACTCAGCGTTCACAGAAGTGTTGTTTATGTCGATCTCTGAGGCCCACTTCATTTTAGAGAGGCTACGATAGATTTCGCTTCTGATGGAGTCACCCTCTTTGACGAGCTTTGAAGTGCAGTCTCTAATTGATTGGTTGGAAGCTCGGGCTTCTTTGAGGAGTTGGTCTGCGTGTTTGCGCATGATATCTCCTAGGGCTTCAACCATTGCGTTTAGCTCTCTGCGAGTGGCTAGATGGTTGATGTTTGCCCTGAAGGATTTGGTATCAACTCCATAGGTGACTGCAGAGGAGAACATCTGCTTGATCTCATCCTTGAAGGAGGAATAGTCTGTGTAGCCGGCGGAGATGAAATCAGCAGCAAACTGGGCGGCTACTTCTGATAACTCTGTCTTCAGCTTCGAGATTGAGGAAGGGTTGAGAGACAGAGCGCTGAAGGCTTCTGCAAGGTTGTCTTTATGAAGGACAGAGCTCTAAAGGGCTGAAAGAGTCGCCTTGAGTTCTGAAGTTCTAGATGTCAACTCCTTCAGAGCCTCTGTGATTGGAGCAAACGCCTCTGTCGATGGTTGAGAGGTGAACAAGCTTTTCAACTCGTCCAACCTCTGGAATACCGTTGTGGTGAAGGTTTGTGACTCCCCCTTCGTCACATAGGTATCCTAGGAACCTATATCACCAACACATGGTGACCTAGTAGCCTCGGAGTGTGAGGCACCCTCAGCGACTAGTTTTTCGAAGTCAGCTCGGTGACTTCCACCGGATCCTCGAACATCTCCTTTTGGAGAGCCTACCAGTGTTCTGTCGATATCTTGCCTAGTAGGTTCAGAGCCTAACTCGGCAGAGGGATCAAGTGTGGACTTTGGTCATTCTAGACCCTCAATCTCTATGACTCTCGCATATGCCTCTGAAGCATACTTTGGTTGGTCACTCAAGTATATAGAGGCAACGGATGCCTCTTTGGGTTGTGACGAGTCCTTGGGCGATTGGACTCTTATTTTAAAACCGGCATCCTTTTGAGAGGATGTTGGAGTATGTTGTGGTTCCCGGGCTGTGCGTTCGACAGAGGACGAAAGAGTGTCCTCTGAGAGGTTAGCTTGGGTTGGGATCAACGTGTGCACGCCTTTTTCAATAGGGGATCCCTCTAGAACAGGGTCTCTAGAAACRTGGGTTGCACTGGGAGGGGGGCTAGGATGTGTGCCTTCGGCATCTTTTACTCCCTCTTCTATCTCCAACTCTTCCTCTTCGTCGTCTAATACGACCTCTGTCCCTAAATCAGCTACTTCCGTTGGCGCTTTAAACTCCTGTTGAATTTGGAAGATAACATCTTGTATCTGCTCTGTTGGGGACTCCTTGTGAACCACCTTGCGCAACCTTCTGCGCTTTGGAGCAGCCTCTGCAGGGCTTTCTTGAATCACAGCCTCTGTGACCACAACCTCTGCGGGTTGGGCCTTCTTTGATTTCTTCTTCTTAGGCTTTTGTAAAGGACTGCTTGGAACCTCTTCTTCTGCGGGTCTCTTCTTCCCTTTCTTCTTCTCAGAAGAGTCGACACCCTTCTGAGTCTTCTTAGTCTTCTTAGGTGGGGGACTTACTACTCTAGGTCTTTCCTCACTCACCTCTCTAGCCTCTACTGGCTCCTCCCTTCTTCCCTCTACTCTCATTTTTTGTACTTTCTCACCTAATGGGATACCTATGCGTGGAGGGGTTTCAGGGACTGGCTCTGGCCTCCTGTATCCACGTCTGTATTCTTTCCTATCTCCATGGCTAAGGTATTTGAGCATGGCTTTCGATAGAGGTCTGGGGCTTCTGTACCCTAGCTCATGCTCTGTTGAGTGGAACTCCTTCATTGGATACAATCTGGCATTAGGCTCGGCAGAGGGCAGCTTCTCTGCAATCATTTCACCAAAGACTAGACCAAAGAACCTCTGTAGGATAAGATTTGGATGGTTGAGGTTCTCTTTGGCATTCTTCTGCGCCTTCACTTTTGACTTCTCACCCCTCTGTGTC
>NW_020201428.1:60015-61730 GCF_001531365.2 Cynara cardunculus var. scolymus
GAATTGGGTGATATATGTTTCAGGTGTAGGTTTGGTGGCTGAAAGAACATAATATAATGGATGGTTACGGAGAATTTCAATTAGGGGATAGGTGAATTCAGGGAAACCTGTTGAAGATGGGGCGAAGAAGTAATTATTTGGTTTCTTCACCAGTACGACTTTCTCGTATCGATTTTGGACGAGACGTTAATGCTTGGGCTTGACTTACTTCGTTGTCGCTTGAGACGTTAGCAGATTGAGCAGTGGCTGAAGAAGAAGATATAGTTACAGGTTTTTAGTGAAGCTCAAAATTTTGCAGGTTCGTCGGAGAAGAAGGATATTGTAAAGGATTACGTTTTGGGGGGAAGGGGTATTTATAGTCAGGGATTTGAACTGAACCATTTTATTGGGAGAAATAACGTGATGAGTGGCTAWAGGGTGTGACGAATCAAAAMTATGAYACGYTGTGTTGGGAAGACGCGCGATTGATGACGTGCACCCCCGATTCTGACACGCGCGTGATTAGCTTTAACCCTTATCCACAGAACCACGCACACCATATCAATAGACAAGAACTATAAGAGAGTTTTGTCATAGGCCTAAGGTTAACAGAGCCTCTGTGATATGTGCTGAGTCTTCTAATATGTTACACCTTTATTTACCTAAACGGTTTGAAAATCCTCAGAGAGATGAGTATTTGCTCAGTTCAAACCCACAGAGCCTCTGATAGAAGCGTCAGAGGTTCTGATAAATTGACCTCTGAGAACAAGATACTTGAAATGTTTTGGCACCTTCTGAGGTTTTGATTTTCATTTCAAAACTCTCCCTGAGCCAGCTTCCATGGCTCCCCCTCGAACTAAAAACCATTTAAAGTCCTAAGAAGAAGTATCGACAGAGGATCCGTTCAAAGAACCTCTGAGAGCTATCACAGAGGATCTGTGAAAAGACTTATGTGCATGAAAAAACATTTTTTTCTTCTTCAAAAGGTTTTATTATTTTTAAGCACATACTCCCCCTTAAACCTTGCAAGTCTCTGCAAGATAAAACCTGTTAACTATGAAATCAAGTGAAGGTTAATCAAGAAATTAAAGCTATATACATAAAAAATATTATTAAAAGAAAAAAAAACTATATACAAAAGAGGATTATTTAAAGAAAAATTTTTATACAAAAAGAATAAACAATAAGACATCCAATATCTAGAACTTTGGACATGCCATTCCTATTTTCTCAACAAGGAAATTAAACCTTTCCTCATCAAGGGCTTTTGTAAAAAGATTAGCCAATTGAAATTCAGATTTTACAAAGTATAATTCGACATTACCTTCTTGTACATGATGTTTTAAGAAGTGGTACCTCATGTCGATATGCTTTGTTTTTTAATGTTTCACATGATTGGCTGATATAGCAATAACGCTCTTTAAATCACAGAGGATGGGGATCTTGTTGACAGAGTAGCCATAATCGCGTAGTTGAGTCAACATCCACAGAGCTTGTGAGCAACAACTTGCAGCGGCTACATATTCAGCCTCTGCTGTGGAAGTTGATACACAATTCTTCTTCTTTGAAGACAAACTAACCAGCTTTCCTCCAAGAAACTGACAGCTTCCAGAGGTGCTCTTTCTGTGAAATTGACAACCACCATAGTCTGAATCCGTATAAGCCACAAGATCGATGTTGGAATGTAGAGGATACCAAAGTCCCAGAGATGGTGTATTCTTTAAATATCTAAGGAT
>NW_020201429.1:0-3622 GCF_001531365.2 Cynara cardunculus var. scolymus
ATATATATATATACATATATATAAGTATATATATACATAAAATATTCAAGAATAAGAGAAAATAATAGAATACCTCGTAGCGGAACGAAAGAGAATTTCGGGGTGTTACAGATTAGGCCCGAAGGTTAGACATATAAATGTTTAGATATAGAAACATCAAGGAAAATCTAACTTTAATAGCACTCGTAGTTCTAGTCAGAACTTGAGCTGTTTAATATATCTATTTGTAGTTGACATCCGTCAGCTTTCAGATATGCATGTTAAATTGGGTATGTATGTGAAGGGTCATGTACCAAATACCAGTGGCTTAGGCAAGGCATTGTAAAAACGCATAAACGGTACATGTACCGTGAGGGTTCCTTTGTACACATGAATATTCAGTTTAGTTAAGTAACTTGCACATTCTATTGTCAATGTACATGGATGGCACGGATAGATAGACGACCCCCCTACACTACACCAAGAGAGTTATGATCTCTAAAGTATATAGACTTGTATATTGTTTATATAAAAATTTCTCAGAGTTTTTAGACAACAGATTTATTATTTCAGATCAATTTAAATGTTACATATTTTGAAGTAACATTTACCCATATAACTTTAATTTAAAATCATGGGCTTTTAGTAACGCCATATAGGCTGAGAAACACGACAATAACGTTATGAACCTAGTGAGCATATTGTGTGAACCATACTTAAGGAAGTCGTTATAGTTGTTAGTGGTAGTGGGATCACTTATTTGATAAATAAGTCTAAGCATGTATAACAACGAAAGTTGATCCCGCAACTGTTGAAGAAGATAATCTATAAGAAAAAGAAAACTTAGTGARTTGTAGAGCAAAGTTTCAGTTTTCTTGGTCACATAGTTGACAAGAAGGACATCTAAGTAAAAGCCAACAAGCTTAGAGGTCATGTCAGATTTAAAGCAACCAAGATTAGTAACTAGGATAGGTGTTTATTTGGGTTACTAAATATTGTCGAGGATTCATTAAGAGTTCCGTAAGTTGCATATTTTAATGTCAGCATTCACCTAAACAACACAGCGAGTTGGATTGAGGTTAGAAGGAATAAGTATTTTAGTTACTGGAAGCAAAGGTAAAGTTATGAAAAAAAAATATTGATGGTTGTCACAGTACTAGAAAACATTGTGGTTTTCAGTGATAATTTGAAGTTCAAATTAGACTTAGTATTGATGCAACGAGGCAAGTTTGTCGCTTACACGTTAAGTCAACTGTATGAACATGAGAATGTTAATCCGACAGATGATTGGGAGTTAGCAACATGGTAATTGCACCTAAGTTTCATAAATATTATCACCAAGGCTCAAAGTTTATTTTGTACACATATCACAATAGTTACAAACCCATGTTTAATTAGAAATGGGAAACTTTGGCTAAAGATATTGTTTAGCTTTATTGAATAATTATGATGGTGAGATTCATTATCGTCCAGGCAAAGAAAGATAAAGAATTGATCAAATTACGAGTTGTAAAGATAGACATCAGATTGAGTTCGAAAGATAAAACTCAAACAATATGGTAAGAAACTCTTTGATCAGAGAATGCTAAGAAATAAATAATGATTTACCACCTTGAGTTGCTATTAGTAAATTCAGATGAAATCTTGTAACTTTTGGAGCAAAATATGGACTCTAGCATGATAGGTCTGAAAAGTAATGTAATAAGGATTATGTAAATCGTTGTGCCTAGAACACACTGATAGAGATAAGATATATGAAAAAAAATTTGAAAAATTATTTTAGAGTGTAAAAAAAAGGGACGTTAAAATGTCAATTAAGTGATAATAAGTCAGGGAAAGCTTCGAGATTCGGCAAGGACTAGTATATGCCTAAGGGCCTAGGTACGAAGTCAAATTAGTGAAACAAACATTGGTTTGAGATCTTTCTAGTAAGGTAAGTGATGCAACATGTGTTCCCTACCATATAGAGAGATGGCATGGCAAAGGTAGAGCATGTACTATAAGTTATGATGCAATACCTCAACAATATTTAGTATGAATGTTAGTTAAGCATTAACGTCTTTAGCAACGATTAGTGTATCTATCAAGTATGCATCAAACTATCAATAAGAACATTGACATTGTGTATCATGTTCGATAAAGTATCATGAGTAGTGCTTACCTATCGTCCATCATGTTTGATGAATACTTCCAACAATGTTCAGTTATGGAATGATACATTTAATAATTTCATTTTCAACCATAAAAGTTATGTTTGCATAACTTCTGCATTAGATGCATGAAAGTGCAATACTCACATATGTTACCAGTATAAGATAAATAACAACTTGGGTATAATAGAAATGCATAGTACATGTAAAGTTATGCCAATGGGAGAGTACAGATCAAGGATGGATGGATGGATGTTAAAGACATCACTTTGGGAGGGCATGATCGTATTGTGGTAAGTAAAGTAAATAAGGTCCAAAGTATTTTGGACAAAAGAGTTAGTGTAAGAACTCATAGAAGTAATCAACCAAGTTGGCCAACATAGTTACAAAGTGAACAATCGATATTTTATATCGAAATCGAGGAAGTTTTAGCTGATAAGTCACCTGTTATAAGTTTTGACAAAGTGTCGAAGTCATCAACAAACTCAATTATGTAGAAGATATTGTTGATTTGTATTGGTCAGGAAACGAAAGATCGAAGAACAAGACTACATCTTTGGAACTAGTAATGATATTAAATGAATTGGAACTTCTATGGTTCAAATGTCATGCTAGTTGAAAAATAGATAAGAACTAAGAATTCTTATTATCTTAGCCAATACAATTCCGAAGACGAAATTTCTTAAAAAAAGGGAGATTTGTGACACCCCAAAATGAGATAAATAAATAAATTAGAAAGCAAAAAGAACAAGAAAAATAAAATAAAATGAGTTTTATTTTATTGGAAAAATAATAATAAAATATAAACATATTTGAAAATCAGATTAAAAATTAAGGAAAATGTCATAATAGGGGTGAAATGTGTAAAGATGTCAAAAGTAATAGAGCTAGGGGACCGAATGCATTTTTATGAAAGTTAAGGGGTTGGGTCAGATGTTAACAGGTCCAAACCAGAAGGACCTGTTTTGTAAATATATCAGATCTGCAAATTCAGAAACGTGAAAACGACCTCTCCTTTGAAGCTTTATATCAATTCGAATTTTCAACTATTAACACAAAAAAAGAATAGATATATGTAGCCAACACTTTGCTCTACACTTTTGCTTCAAGAAAACCGAAGTTTCATCGGGTTTCGAAAGAGAAATCGGAGGTTGAAGTTCGAGTTCGAATAGCTCCGTTTATTGACGATTGGAGGTAAAATACTCAACCAAATTTTGAGTTCTTTATATGGTTGACTTCATTTTTAGGTTCACTATGAAACCTTAGTAGCCTTATGTCTCAGATTTTAGTTTTGGATGTTCGATTTTGAGTTTTTTTTACTGATTTTCGAGTGGTTTTAAGACCATAACTTTAAACGAGCGTATGAGACTCAATACTTGATGGTTTTCGTTGATTTTTGTTCCTATGATTAAGGAAAATCATTTTCTTGAGTTCTAGCAAAAAGAATCAATGAAAACGAACAAAAAACAAGGTCAATCGGCCTGAAGAAGCTG
>NW_020201429.1:3952-14343 GCF_001531365.2 Cynara cardunculus var. scolymus
AGAAAATAAACAAATATTAGTTAATTGTTTATTTTCTAAGAAGGTTGCTTATATAAATCAGTAAATTGTTTTGATGATTTAAGCGCCGTAATTTGAGTAAAGTAATTATTGTGAAGTTTTAATTTAGAGAGATGAGATTATAAGATATTAAAATGTTTTTGGGATGCCATCGAGTTTTAGACTTGGGGTTTGACTAAAGTTAGTCGAGGTTAACCGAATTGACCAAATGTTGACTTTTGGCATGTTTGATCCATGTGGATTTTAATGATGGGTCAAATAGAGTTGTTTGAGACATATTAAGATGCTCGGATACGAAGTTTGACTTTAGGTTGGGTCAGAATAACAATAGTTGACTTTTGTTGACTTTTTGAGAAATTAAGACGTTAATGAGATGTTATGGTAAGAAATGTATAGGCATTTGGTCAAGATCTATCAGTAATCAATCTATACGCAATCATGTGAGTGAGTCTTCATGAGACTTACAATGAGATGCATACCTATGTATAAATTTATTTTCGAGCATTATATGATTTATATGATAATGTGTACATATGCATGATGTTTCAGTTTACATATACGATATATTTTACATGTATGTTATTTTATGATTAGTTGCATGCTATGTGTTTATTTTGTTTTCAAATAATTCTAGCATGTTATTTCATTTGAAAGTTTCATGATCAATTTTAGCGGGTGAGCATTTGACCAAGAAGTCACATGACAAGTGGCACAACCCTGTAATGAGTGTTTAGACAAGTGCAGGTCGGACAACTCAGGGAATGCTAGTGACTAAATGACTCATACCCGACAGACAATTTATGAGATCTCTTTTCTTTCAATGTTGCATGTATTTTCAGAAAATTGTACAGGTAATAGGTGAATTCTTTTGTTTTCTAGAAACCAAGTTTTATGAATGTGATGATACTATATGGGATCACTAGCCAAATTGTGTTTTTTTTATGCTTATATTTCATTTACTATTTGATATTTAATCAATTTTAATTGATTGTACGCTTGTTGATAGTAGTTTTTTTTCTTTTTAATATGGAATGCATATAGATTTGCTTTGATAATGAATTCTTGATGCTTATATTATATTTATCTTTTTCATATATCATTAATTGATTATGAAATCATGTATTTTTGCAAATGTATTTTTACAAATGTATTTTTGCAAGTAGTAGTGGTTTGATGTAAGTTATACTTTGCACACCTTATTTGTTAACATTTATATTGATTATTTAGTGGAAAAAAACACTAAACAACTCACTGGGGGTAAATTGGTCATTTTAACCAGTTCTGTCCAGTTCTGTCATGTCTTACCAAACGTTGAACAATTGTCCTGTTCTGTCATGTCTTGTCCTGTTCTATTCTATACTATACTATTTGTATACCAAACGCACCCTAAATAACCATAAGAACTAAATTTGTAATTTACTCTAAAGTTTGACATTTGAACAACACCGGTGAATCGGGTCGGAATCCGGTCCAATAAATACGACACCTAAAGAGGCCCATGGGTGACCCGTTTTCACCCATTTGTTTTAACTTTCAAGTCTCTTCGCCGCAATACGTTTCAGCAGTCGAAACGAGAATATGTCGAACAGCGACGAAGAACTTCGCCGGAGGAAGTACGAAGAAGCTTTAGAAGTCAAATCTCTTAGGCGGATCATCTCCGCTTATCTCAAGTAATTCAATATCTCCGTGCTTACTCATGTACAATTTGTCGGTTGCTTGCTCAAACTGCTTATCTAATCGAATTGTTTTAAGTTCCATTTTTTGATTCACTGTAGTTATGCAGATAGAAAGATTGAATTGGCTATTTGAATTGCATACTGTTTCAGTTTGATTTTTTTTTGCTGTGAACCAGTGGCGGATCCATAAAATATCATGGTTGGGGGCATATTAGGAGTGTCGAAAAATCTCGAAACCGAACAATTCGTCCAAACCAAAAAAGGTTTTAGGTTTTCATTTACGGCTTAAATGGTTCTATGAACAGAATAAAGATAACTTATTCGGTTGGATTTTCAGTTTTTTTTTTACTATTTTAGTTAAACCAACACATTATACTATATATATATATTCTCTACAGTTTACACTTAAAACAAGTAAACACATTGCTCGTTAAATAGTAAGACATTAGGTTTGGGTTGAGTTCTAAGGAGAAGTATGTATGTGTTAAGTTGAGTTGTTGTTTATTGAGTACCGGGGAATATGAGATTGAACCAATTAAAAGCATGATGTTTATCATAGTTGGGGGCATTTTATTTTGGTGTTTGGGTCCCAATAGCAAACACTAAATAAAAAATATTTTTTAATCAATTGTGAGGCATTTTGTTGGGGGCCTTTGACCCCTATTAGACTCATGTGTATCCGCCCTTGCTGTGAACTGCCTGCTCAGCCTTTTGACTTATGAATTGATCGTAGGTTCTAGTTTGGTTAAGCTTCTTAGGATTCTTGTATGATTAAAATCTTCTGATATCTACGTTGTTTGGTTGATGTTGATGGATTTTTATTTTGATTCTTTTTGTTTTGGCAGTGCTGGCATTTTGGCAATAGAAAATTGGTTCATTACTAGGGACCACATTAATGTGAAACAATCAATGTGTTCGCAAAATGAAGTAAACATCAATGAAGTTTATTTTTTGTAAGGATGAATATGCCACAAATGCAACTATAACAAGTGATTTCTAGGGTCACAAAATTAGTAGAGATCCAAGAGCACAACTAACATAACCACAAATGCGGATAACAATGATTTAGATGTTGCACAACATGCTCCAATGAAGGTAAACAACCAATAGCATAGATAATAACAAGATATGCCAAGATCCATACGCAAGTATTTAACGTGGTTCCACTATCATTGTGATAGTGTACATACACCAAAGAGAGAGAGAGAGCAAGATTTTATTACCACCAAGGAGATTACAAAGTGCTTGTAAAAAGATCCTTAGATCCAAGATCAACTGGCAAATCTTTAAGAACACCAAAAACACCAAGAACACTCTCATAAATGCACATATACTAGATAAAGAAAGTTTCTAGAGAGAGTATAATAGGTGTTATGTGTTGAGGAAGCAAAGTGTATGGATAAGTGAGGTTTTGGCTGAAAAGGATTCTATAAAAACAATAGAATAGACAAAAGGAGTAAAAGGAAAAGTTAAAGCATGGGAAAAAGTAAGGGCTGGCCACCTATCTGTTGCCAACGAAGAGGACACATGCGGCTTACAAGGCCGCGGGAAACACATTGACATAAGGTGGATTCCAGTTAGTGAGTTGTGCTGGTAACACCGCGGGTTTGAGCTTTGGAAACACCACGGGAAGACCAACAGAGAGTCCTGCGACTTGGGGCACGATCCAAAGCCGCGAGGAAAGTCGCGCACCATTTTGTTCTTGTTTCCCGATTCTTGTGCAACATCAATGTAATATAATAATATCACATCACTCCACCATCATGCACAAACTCCCGATAGCGAAACGAATCCCAGTCCAACGAAATACGAGTCCTAATAGTTGAACCAAAAATAGTAGATGACACTGTAAATTGGCACGAGGTAGCAATAAATTAAATTCCAACTATGATGAGCTTCGGCATGGCCAACACCCCATCAAAGTTACAAGCAAACAAATAATCTCAAATGCACAATTCATTAAACAAGGTAGAGCAAAGCAAAGCTCTAAGCACTTTACAAAGTAATTGCTTCAAAGATGTCGTTTTTGTCACCTGTGGTAATATCTTCTTTCTTGCAAAGTGCCAATGGCACTAACACAATTGAGAGAGTCCTGCGACGTGGGAAAAACCGCTGAAAGACAAACAGAGAGTCCCGCGACTTGGGGCGCGACCCCGGGCACGACCCAAATCCGCGGGGAAAGTTGAGCGCTATTCTGTTCTTATTTCCTAATTCTTGTGCAATATCAAATGTGAAATAATAGTACAACATATTTGAAGAGAGAAATATTGCTTTATTGTCGTCACCATTGAAGTTGATTGCATTACTATTTTATATAAATTTATTTGGAAGTTTCTTAGGAGAATAAATTTATTGAATATTTTAATATTATAACTTATGTTGAGATCTCTAAAATGGAGAAACTGTTGGAGATAGAATGATTGTTTTTGGAGATTCAATTTTTGCTTCTCCATTTTTGGAGTCATTATAGAGAATCTGTTGGAGATGCTCTAAAAGAAAGGCAATTGCATTAAATATTCAACCAAGTTGTAGAGAACACTCTACATTGATGAACAATAATAGGTCGAGGATCAAATGCGTACTAGCATTTGGAGAGTGATCTACATTAAAGTATCAAATCCGTTCGGTCCAAGGAAACCTTTGCACGCCTCCGTTACCTTTTGGGAGGCCTACGCCCCCATAGAAACTGTCTACCTGAGACTGTCCCTTGGCCCGTTTAACTAAAGAAACTAGCTAAATGTACATTCTTTGGGATGTTATCCGTGGGTGACAAGCACCCATGATGCAGGTGCAGTAGAGACAGAGTCGGACTTGTGTGCACCTGCAGTACAACACTTGCAACACAAGTCAAGACCACTATATTCAATAAAGACCGTAAAATGAAGTGATCAAGAAGTCCTAAATATATTTGCGTCTTTTCTAGAAGATTATAATTTATTTTAAAAGTTTCCTTATTAAGTGGTTATTTAGTTGGTTATTATCTTTCGTTCTTATCTCCTTATCCTAGAAGGTTAGTTATTTTTCAAGGTTCTCTAAGCAAGTTGGTTTCATCTAGTTTCGTACGTTTCTAGGATTTTTTTAGAGGGGTTTGGCTTTGCCTATAAAAGCCCTTTTAAAGCTCTTCTGTAAGAGGCTTATGATTGAATAAAAACTTCTGAATTTGAGTGTGTTCACTTTCGTTTCCACTTATCACAAGAGGTCAGGGCCTTTTGCGTAGTGTGTCAATCTTATCCTAGGTGATCCTTAGGTGGCGGCTAATCCTCAACGACTTTTTGAAAACCTTAACGACCCTTCAAACACGAGAGTTTGGTGTTGCCCTGTAACAACCCAAGGCTGCTGAAACCAAATGTGAGCTTGCTGTGGATAGTACAATTTTGCTTCAACGTCTCAATGAAGAATAATCTTTATCTTCTATACAATTTCAATGTGTATCCAACATATGGAGGCTGGTTGAAAACCATGTGGTTTCTTGCCAACCATATAGTCCGAAGGGTGCCTGGATGATAAGGATCGGGATAAATTAGTTCAAGGGGATAAAATGTTAAAAGTTTATAAAAGGAGGGCTAAAAGGGGACAATCGGAAAGTGGCTAAGTCTGTTAGAGGAGAGAGGCTATATTGTTGGAATGGAGGGAGCGTAGGGGACAGGCTGGGATTTCCTACGTTTTACAATTTTGGCTCTCGTTTCCTGCTGAGAGAAGGGAAGATTCCCTGGATTGTTAATTGTTCTTCTTTTTCATTTCAATTTCAATCAAATAACCTYCTTCCATAGTATTTTTCTGTGTTAATTCCAATTGCTATTTCTACTCTCTATCATTGGTCCGACCTACTGTGACCTGCCGTGACCTGCTGTCGTGATCTGCTGCCGTGACCGGTCGTGACCGGTCATGACCTGCCTCGATCATGGTTCAACCGTCGATGGAAACCCGTTCTCAATCAGCACGTCTCGATCAACACGACGAACAGATTGCTAAAATTCAGTCTGATATTCTCGAAATCAAGGCCTCAATGGATTATGAACGAGTTGAGTCAATGGAATTTCGTAAAATAATGCTTGGCTGGGTGAAACAGCAGGAAAGACAACCTTTCTCACTTCCTGGCGATGCTTCTGGACTCGATAGGGTCACTCCACCACCAGCTACTCCGGGCGGTATGGATTTTCTACCACCAACGATGGGGAACGCAATTCGGCCAGGGTCTGGAGAAGGATTTTCTGCTGGTTTACCATGGGTTGTGAAGAAGATCAAGTTGCCAGAATTTTCCGGTTTTGACCCACAAGGATGGATTCAAAAAGCCGAGTTGTATTTCAAAATCAATAACACTCCAATTGATTTGCGTATACGACTGGCGCAATTAAGTATGACAGGGGTCGCTGTCCATTGGTTCACCATTGTGAAGCAAGTATACGAATCAATTACTTGGGCGCAATTAACCAAAGAGCTGCTGCATCGTTTTAGTGGTCTGGAAATTCACAATTCTTTTGAGATGTTGGCAACCATCAAACATGTATCCTCTATCCATGACTACATCGATGATTTCGAATATATGCTCTCGTTAGTTCCTCGGTTACCAGAGGAACAGTCGTTGGGGTATTTTTTGGCTGGTTTGCGTGATGACGTCAAGCAATGGGTCCGTTTACCTCGTCCCAAATCACGTCTTGAAGCTATGTATCTGGCGAAGGACGTGGAGGAGATGCTCCATCCTTCATCAGGAAGCAATTCTCAATTCCGCTTCAGGTATCATACTGGTCCTGGTCCGGGAATGAATTTTGAGGGTGGAACGCGGGCTGTGCATGTGGGCCATTCGGAGTTAAGAGGATCTCAGGCTATATCTACAACTTCTAAACCACCAATTTCACAAGTTGATCCTAAAAAATCCTTTCCTAATTATCGTTCTTCAGCTAGTGCTTCGACAGATTTTGCGAATCTGTTTAATCGAAATCGTGGGGTTCGCTCTCTCACACGTTTTGAGTGGGACGAACGACGGAAGAAGGGCTTATGTTTTCGATGTGGGCAGCAGTTGGGGCCTGGTCACAAATGTCCTGACGGAAAACTCCGTATTTTACTGTTGGGGGATGATGAATTGCAAGAGGAAGACGGAGCACTTCGCAACTTGGAAACCTGTGAGGATCAGGAGGCTTTGGAGAACGATAACCTTCCCACCGGAAGTTGCAATTCCTTGGAGCTCTTAGGTATGTTTTCGACAGCCAATTCGGGTGGTAGGACTCTTAAATTTGAAGGCTCCATTTCGGGTATTCCTTTAGTAATTCTAGTCGACAGTGGAGCGACTCACAATTTTATATCCCAAAAATTGGTATTGGCATTGGGTCTTCCGATTTTGGTCATTCCTGGCGTCCGGATTCAACTCGGTGATGGGCATCAAGTGTTGGTTACTCAAATGTGTTCAAACCTTAAGGTAATGGTCGGCTCTTGTGAATTCACTGTCAACGTGTTGTTATTCGACATGGGACACCTGGATGTGATTTTGGGGATGGAGTGGCTTAAGACGTTAGGAGATGTTGTGCATAATTGGGAAAATCAATCCATGCGCTTCATACATCATGGAGTTTCCATTGGTCTTCAAGGAACGCCCGGGCATCTTATTGCACATTCTTCTTTACATAGTTGGTTGGCTAGCGATGAATATTCGGGTGTCTTAAATCTGGCACAAAACTGTTCTGGGAAGTCGTGTGCAGCACCGTGTCTAACAGATTCACAAACTCGAGCTCTTCAAGAGGTTTTTGGACGATTCAAAGCTGTTTTTGCTGATCTGAAGGGCTTACCTCCGAGCCGTAATCACGATCATGACATTACCTTAATGGCACCCAATGAACTCATTTGTGTGAGACCTTACCGATATCTGCATATGCAGAAAGAAGAAATAGAAAAACAGGTAAGGGAGCTGTTAGCTGTGGGAATGATTCGACCCAGCAAAAGTGCTTGTTCGATCCTTTTCATTTTGGGTAAGGGAGCTGTTAGCTGTGGGAATCATTTTGGTGAAAAAAAAAGATAATTCATGGCGTATGTGTGTGGATTACCGGGCTCTTAACAAAGCTACTATTCCGGATAAGTTTCCTATTCCAGTCGTCGAGGAATTGTTGGACGAGTTAAAAGGGGCTCAGTTTTTTTCTAAGCTCGATTTAAAATCTGGATATAATCAGATCAGAATGAAGGCCGATAGCATCGAGAAAACGGCTTTTCGWACACATGACGGGCATTACGAGTACTTGGTGATGCCATTCGGCTTATCCAATGCTCCGGCAACGTTTCAAGCGGTAATGAACGACATATTCAGACCCATTCTTCGCAAATTGGTGGTGGTTTTTTTTGATGATATCTTGGTATACAGTGCTTCATGGTCTCAACATCTCCATGATTTGGCTCAAGTGTTACATATTCTGCGGTCCAATCAGTTTGTTGTCAACCTAAAAAAGTGTTCGTTCGGTCAAAAGTCCGTCAATTATTTGGGCCATATTATCTCAGGTGCCGGAGTGGCCATGGATCCAGATAAAATAGGGGCTATTCTTGATTGGCCACCGCCTAAGAAGATTAAAGGCTTAATAGGATTTTTAGGCCTCACGGGATATTACCGTAAGTTTATTCGTAATTACGGGAGTATCGCAAAACCTTTGACGGAGTTGACTAAGAAAGATGCTTGTCAATGGAATGAGGATGCGCAGTCAGCCTTTGAACAGCTAAAACAGGCTATTGTATCTGCTCCGGTGCTAGTTTTGCCTGATTTTAGTTTGCCATTTGTGGTTGAATGTGACGCGTCGGGTAGAGGATTGGGTGCTGTCCTAATGCAACAGCATAAACCAATTGCATTTTTCAGTAAAGCTCTTAGTGAGCAGAACTTGAGCAAATCTGCGTACGAATGAGAGATTATGGCGTTGGTCTTAGCCGTGCAACATTGGAGGACATATCTGTTAGGCACACGCTTTGTTGTGTACACAGATAATAAAGTTTGAAATTTTTGCTACAACAAAGAATTTCCAACCCAGGTCAACAAAATTGGATTGCAAAATTGTTGGGATACAATTTCGAAATCTATTACAAACCGGGTAAAGAAAATAGAGTGGCTGATGCGTTGTCTCGCAGAAGTGACGAAGGAGAATTGTGGCAATTGGTTTCCACACCAATTTGGGTCCAAGGGTCTCAGTTAATTGAAGAAGCAAAGGCCGACGCGGACTTGCAAAAAATCATTCAAGGATGGGTTCGTCAACCGACTGATTTTCCGTGTTATGAAGTAAAACAGGGCGTTCTCTATTACAAAGATCGATTGGTAATTCCTCGAACATCGAAGTTTATTCCGGCTCTATTAGCAGAATTCCACGTTACGGCTTCGGGAGGGAATTCCGGGTACTTGCGTATGTATCGGAGATTGGCTGCCAATCTTTATTGGTCGGGCATGGTTTCTCGAGTTCAACAATTCGTGTGTGCTTGTGACGTGTGTCAACGGTGTAAAGCTAGCTCCACCGTTCCGGGGGGGCTGTTACAGCCTCTAAACATTCCAGAAGCGATCTGGGAGCATCTGTCCATGGAYTTTATTTTGGGTCTGCCGAAGTCCWAGGGATTTGACGCTATTTTGGTKGTGGTTGACCGGCTTTCTAAGTATAGCCATTTCATTCTGTTAAAACATCCTTACTCAGCTCGTTCGGTGGCTGAAATCTTTGTCCGGGAGGTTATCCGACATCATGGAATCCCGAAGTCAATTGTAAGTGAGAGATCCTCTTTTCTTAAGCCATTTTTGGCAAGAAATTTTTCGGTTACAAGGAACGAAATTACACATGAGTTCGGCTTATCACCCTGAATCTGACGGGCAGACAGAGGTCATCAATCGTTGCTTAGAATCATACCTGCGGTGCTTTGCAACTGATCAGCCGCGAAATTGGGCTTCTTGGGTTCCGTGGGCAGAATTTTGGTATAATTCTTCCTTCCATGTGACAACGGGTAAGTCACCGTTTGAAATTGTGTATGGTAGGAAACCACCATCTGTATTACAGTTTGTTTCGGGAGAAGTACGGGTGGAGGCCGTTGCCCGTTGGGCAGGAACTTCGGGATCGGGATGAAGCCCTCAAGCAACTTCAAGCTCATTTAATTCATTCCCAGTCAATGATGAAGGAGCGAGCGGATAAGAATAGGAAAGATGTTAGTTTTGAAGTGGGGGAATGGGTATATGTTAAACTTAAGCCATATCGACAGATGACAGTAGTCCACCGAATCCATCAGAAGTTGGCAGCACGTTTCTTTGGACCCTTCCAGGTGTTAGAGCGCATCGGGCCGGTGGCTTATAAAGTTCAACTTCCGCCAGAATCACGGATTCATCCCGTCTTTCATGCGTCGTTACTAAAAAAGGCGGTGTCTCCGAGTAAAGTGGAGTCAATCTTACCCCCCGAATTGGAGTTAACGGTCGAGGATGTGGCTGTTCCAGATTTGGTGATGGCAGAACGTACCGTTTTGGTGCAACACGAGTCGGTCTTACAATGGCTTATTAAATGGAAGGGTCGTCCGACTGATGAAGCCACATGGGAGGATGCGGTGGTTATTCAAAATCAATTTCCTGATCTAAATCTTGAGGACAAGATTTGTTTGGAAGAGGGGAGTAATGATAAGGATCGGGATAAATTAGTTCAAGGGGATAAAATGTTAAAAGTTTATAAAAGGAGGGCTAAAAGGGGACAATCGGAAAGTGGCCAAGTC
>NW_020201429.1:14483-52226 GCF_001531365.2 Cynara cardunculus var. scolymus
CTTCCATAGTATTTTTCTGTGTTAATTCCAATTGCTATTTCTACTCTCTATCACTGGACCTATTGGATGCCAATGTCTGCAATCTGCTAGTGATATTTCCCACGCCATGATGCCAATTGATTAGAAGCTGCTCCAACGATGATGGGGTAATCCGAACCATGTTCTACCAAACAAACAATTCTGACCAGACGGCCAGTAGTAGTGGAGGAACAGATGCTCAAAGATTCAACATGGATATGCATCATTCACATACAGCTTGACCATCAGGAATTATGTTGAAACCTAGCTTAGTATCTTCGTACTTTTGTTGGTATCTTGTTATCCCAGATTAGTCTTGTCCAGCAGGGAGTTGTTCCAGCATTGTGCTGTTGAAGCAGCTGGTGTGCTGTGCAATTGTGTAAACTCCATTCTTACTTGATGTCTAAATAACATGCTCTTGGTTCTGAGAGTCTAGATTCAATGCAACATGTTTCTGAGCTCTTCTAACATGGTTTAGTGTTGGTTATCAAAATTTCCACAAATATGGTAGGAATAAACATCATATATGAAGTTAAAAACACCGTTAATTGGACCTTGAAAGTCAAAGAAGGGTTGCTTTTTTAGGGATTCCTTCTTCAGGGAAGAATGTAGAATGTAAAGCTTCGTATGGTACTTCTCGAATCTGAGCAAACTTTGCAATATTATGAGAAAATATAGAGAAGGTTATATAAAACAAATAATAGGCTGTGAACACGGAAATAAATTTATTTGTGCCAACTTTAGTCATGACTCTTGAGTACTGAGTATGCATGTATTTGAGGATACTCTCCACAATTCACTAATAACTTATGATTATGCTTCTCACTGTTTAATTGATGAAAAGCATAATCTCATTTTGATAATATATAAAATAAAGAATACATTAATTGTGGAAATGCTCAGTAAACTTGATCATCTAAGATTAGCTTATGCAGTATATAATTTTGCTAGTTGTAGTTTTATTCTCAGAGGGGTGCGTCACTACCCTTCAATTATGGATGCACCATTGCTTACAACCTTGATGCTACGAAAGATCGATCCAATTATATCAACCAATGCTGCTGTGCGATATGGGCATATGGCATAGGTTTTGATCCCGAGCCCATTTACAGTCATATCCAGTAGGTGAGTAGCTACTAGAGAGGGTGGACCACGCAGGTATATGATGATTTACAAATATCTGGGACAGAAGAGACACTAGCGATATATGAAAATGGAATGATTTATAGACAAATCTGTAACTTATTAAGATTAGCTATAAGCAATTACTTCGGTCAGACTTCGCAAGTTCATTTATACATCCTTCCCTGCAAAAATAAATACATTTTTATTCTTGTTCTTGCCCTAAAAATGTGTGTTTAAAAAAATTGGAAAGTAAAAATCAAATACAATGTGATTGTCTACTTTAGAAATCATTTTACAGTTGTATCTCTTATCTTTTGGCAATGAGAGTACTACTATTTTATACATCAAACATTGTTAACATATTACCTATTGCACTCTATTTAATGGCTTCTCAAATATAGTTGCATAAACATAAGATAAGGCAATAGGCACAACAAAATCCTGTCATAATCAAATTATATGACACAAAAGAAGTCCACAGACTAATAAACTGTTATGTACTGAGCCAAGCCCAAGCCTAAGCCCATTAGTGAGAGAGATTCTAGAAGGGGTAGTTTTGGTTTTTTTTTCCTCGAGTCTGGTATGTTTGTTAATGAAGAGGCAGTGTGTGGGAGGAGAGAGGCATCCAGAAAATTGTCAAGAGTTTGTTAATTGAATCATCAGTCACTTGTTCTTGTCTCCTAGTTACTACTTCCATTGTTCAATCGGTCCAGTTCATAACAAATACTGACCAAGCCCAGCCTATTAGTAAGAGAGATATTCTAGAAGGGGTAGTTATGGTTTTTTTTTCCCTTGAGTCTGGTATGTTTGTTAATAAAGAGGCTGTGTGGGAGGAGAGAGGCATCCAGAAAATTGTCCAGAATTTTGGTTAGGAGAGATTAGCCTCTCGAATGCTAGAAACTGTTCCTTTTAATTGTTAATTTAATCATCAATCACTTGTTCTTATCTCCTGTTACTACGTCCATTGTTCAATCGATCCAGTTCATAACAAATGGTAACAGAGCAGTTCGAATCCATGGCCAAGGAATTGCAGTGGTTGTGTTGTATGTATGAAGCTATGGCTGGTGACATGATTCTGCGGAAGGTTGAACCCACGAAGAAGAAGGTGACTCAGATCGAATCCATAGTTTTTGATTTTCAACAACAGCTTCAAAATCAGATGGCAATATTCACTCAGTTCCTCAATAAGAAACTGACGGAGATGGTGATTGAGAATGCCAAAACTCACTCCTTCATTCGAGAAGAGGTACATACCATTCTATCCAAAACAAGTCCCTACATCGATAACCCACAGAAACCAGGGGGTTCTTCATTATCAGAGATCTCATCAGGAGTTTTCACTCAAAGTAGTTAGAAGGCAGTTCAAACTCTTTATTTGAGTGTTGGTAACCTTAAAGTCACGACAATGACGGGAAATGAGGAGGAGGTCGTCCCTGAACAGGTTTCTGATTTCACTAGTGAAACGAAACCAGGAAACTCATCACTGATGGAGATTATATTGGGAGACTTCATTTGGGATAAGCAGGCTTTTGTCGTTGGGCAGATTCCAGATCTCAATCATGAAAATCTCATGGTGACGAAGACGATTGGATAAGAGGGAGGAGAAGAAAAGAAGAACAGAGAACTCACCGAGAGAGAATCGACAACAGAGGTCATATTCAACGATGGAGGTTGCAAATCAATTGAATATTATTCCGTCAACAGTTCAGAATCCAAAGTTTTAGGTTTCGGTCTAGACTTGGACTCAGATCCGCCAGATGAGTATTTTCCACCATCTCTGATTTGCTCTCCAGGGGATACATCCATAGTCCCAATTTTGACGAGAGAAGGGCGTTGATTCAAACAGAGTTTTCGATCCATTATTCAACAAAAACTAGACTAGAGAAAATATATTGGAACCAATATTGGCCCATCCCCACAAATGGTGCAAACTAAAACCCAACACAACCCAAGTCTAGTTGCAACAGGACCTCAATTTTTTATAGGGCCGACGACTTATCAGACTCTCTTAGTTTCCAGAGATCAATCCTTCTACCTCCAACACAACGATTCGGTGAGAAGTTACAAGGATGGAGGTTCGTCGAGTTCGTACGCCAAGGGGGAGAGGTTGAAAATCTTGAAACCCAAGACGGCACAGACAGAGTGCTGTCAATTTATGCTAAAAGCAGTTACGGCAAGGTCACTTTATGGCAAGGTCTGTTTCAACGATTTGGGATGCGATTCACTATTTTGACCCATCTGCTATGATTCCTTGGGAGAAAACAGACGATTACATCATTGTGCCTAACAATTTCGAGGTAGATTCCAACGGTGCTATGGTGACATCTAAAACTGGAAACTTTGATCAAAGTTATCCGGTTAATCTAGTTGCCAGACAAATTCAGAAGTCTAGGATAGAGGAGCATAGTAGATGGGTGCCAAACTTCTGGACAGATGATTATTCGCATGGAGAAGATTTAATTAAGATTCAACATATTGGTAATGGTACACCAAATGCCTGGATTTTTCTTTTTTTAACTGTCGAGGTGAGCAAAATGGCTACTCAAACAAAGTTTTCGGGAGCTCTATTGCAAAATTATGGGATGTTTTCAACAGAAAAAGATGGGGGCTATTATAGTGCGTCCTCAGGGCACCGATTAGACCAGGAGAATCTCCGATACTTGGCACATGAAGAAAGCACCATAGTTGGGGAATTGTTGAGTAAGGGGGGCTGTGTGTATTGGTTTGATAAGGAAACATAGAACAAGAAACTGGAGGCTGACTTTTCTGCTGTTAAGACCATGCAAGATGAAGAGGAAGTCGTCATAGTGAAGAACAGAGAAGGTATAGGTGTGGGGCATGATTTTAAAATTAAGAAAACAAAATACTTTCTTGCTTTGAAAGAAGACGGGGAAGACAATATTTGGTTTTGGAGTTCAACAGACCACTCAAAACAGGAAACAGGAGGGTTTTATTTGTTTCAAATGGCAGAATTTGACCGTTGGTCTGACAACACTAATATACAAACGAAGGTGGATGAGTCTATAAATTGGCAGAATTACACGAGGGACAGACTTGGTGGGAACCCTTGGACTTCGACTCTAATTTTAAGACAAAAGGGTGATAGGGAGCTGAATTTCAAAGGTTTGGCTTTAGTGGCAGCTGGTTGGGGAGTTGTTGTAACTGAGCAACCACGGTTTCTCTATTTTTTCTATGCACCTTGAGGACAAGGTGGTCCTTTGGGGGCGGGATAATGTTATGTACTGACCCAAGCCCAAGCCCAAGCCCATTAGTAGGAGATATATTCTAGAAGGGGTAGTTATGGTATTTTCTCCCTCGAGTCTGCTATGTATGTTAATAAAGAGGCAGTGTGTGGGAGGAGAGAGTCATGCAGAAAATTGTCCTGAGTTTTGTTTAGGAGAGACTAGCCTCTCACATGCTATAAACAGTTCCCTTTTATTGTTAATTGAGTCATCAGTCACTTGTTGTTATCTCCTGGTTACTACTTCCATTGTTCAATTGGTCCAATTCATAACATAAACACGATGAAGTAAGTTAGCTTCATCATAGGACAACCCATAACATATCATTGTAATACGTTGCCTTATCCAAGGGGGTCGTAGGCTTTAGAGAGTGGTTGCCTGTGAAACCACAAAAATTTAGGGGTTAAAGTGTAAATGTGTAATTTGTTTAAGGTCTTTAAATGTGAAACCATGATATTTTTTCGGGGTGAATGTGAAACTATAAAGATTAAAACTTTTGGTGAGTTTTATAAGAAAAATTAAGAAAGAAAACCCCAGGGGTACGCAAATTGAGGAGGATGGTTGGGGATAAGTTACAGTTTTGACCCTTCAAAAATGTTTTTTATATTTACTTCCTTTTCTTCTCTATTTTCATTTTATACACTTATCATATTAATTAATTATTAGATAAATTACATTCAAAAGTGCGTATTTTTTCACAAATTAATCTATACCTTCGAAGTAAGTCCAATAGTGAATATTTTAAAATTACTTTTGAAGTTAACACAAATAAAAATAACATATTTTTTACATTATGCATGTATGATAAATACATCATTTAATCTCATTAACTACACATTCGTCTTGATATTTGTTGTTGTTCCTTCTTGAATTATTTTGATAAAATTCATTCATGAATAATAAGGTGAAACTTTTTTGATAAAATTTAAAGTGATTACCATATTTATTAGTCTCTTTTTGGTTAGTGTTAATTTGTTCATATTGATGTAACACTGTTAACATAATAACATGAACCAATTCTTTAGGCTTATTTTGTGTATATTTGGCTCTAACTAAATAGACTCTAGGGTTATTTCGTGTATATCTGGGTCTAACCCTGTAGACTTTAGGGTTACTTGTTTATAGTTAATTTGGGGTTAATTTTTATTTTTTAGAACCTTATTAGGGGACTAACTTTGTAGGTTAAGTTGTTTATATTTGGGGTTAACTTTTTAGTCTTTAGGGTTAATTTGTTTATGTTTGAGGTTAATAGGTTGCATCTCAATCCGATCATGTAGATCATCGAGTAAAAAACTGGAAATGCATCAAAAAATCTATGTTTTAAAGTTTTAAGAGATAATTTTTTGAAAAAAACTAGTGTATCAATTTTTTAACGCGCTACCAAGCTGTGCTACAGGCCTTCCATTGGTCTACAGTGTCATTGTAGAGAATTCCTTTCTTGTTTTCCACATTGTTATCTCCTTTATTAAAATCTACAATTTTTATGTCGATTTCGTCTTTTTCGTCTCATTTAACATATAATAATAGTAAAATACTTTTATCTATATGAAATATGGAACGGAACCCCTTGAATCTTTTGGGGGAATATTGGGGAAAAAAAGGACGCTTTTTTGCTTAAATATTTGATTTATATTTGATGAAATGAACTTATTATTTATTTTCAATTTTTTTATATTACGATATTATTTTGTGATACCACTACCAAAAAATCCTGGATCTGCCACTAGCCTCATCATTGGACAACCAATAACATATTATTTGCACTCTTGTATACAAAAAAGTATCTTCAATGTTTCTTGATTTATCAATTCGTAAGGCAACTGAAATAAGTACATTTGTCAATTTTGAAAAATCAATTGTGCATGTCTATAAGGTACCAATGCTGGGTACATCTCAGGTGTGGATATCGATCCTTGTAAAGCATTTGTGCCTCAGAGCTAAGGGGTGTTGATCTAATAGAATTAATATTCATCATCTGGTTTTCTTGAGCGTAGTTATCTAATAATCCCTAGTATATGCCGATTAGATTTGTGAAATTTCAGTCGTGAGCTTATCTATTTATCAGCCACTACTTCCATTAGAAAGAATTTCTAAAAATTTGTTATTGAGTTTTGTAATTTTTTGACTTCTTTGCATATCAAGTATGAACCTGCTAGCGAAATTGATGTGCACTAGAGCTAAGGCTCCGAGTGGAGAAAAATAAACCAAACATGTACTGTTACAGATAAAAAGCAACACCAATTTACAAGGTTGTGTGTGGTGCTATGGTGGTGATGAATTTTTTTTACAACTACGTTAGCACCTATGCTGTTAATTGCGGCGATATCTTGGATAGCGGTCATTAGCAAAATAACGGAAGTCAAATTGCGGTAGCACAACTATCATCGCAATTTTGACCGATATTTAGAGTAAATTGCGTTCGATATTAACGTTTTTTTTTTTTGGGGGGGGGGGGTTTGGGCTGCAGAATTCATTGAGTCCCTGCACTATCCTTCTATAGCAATAACGTTATTTAGAGTAAATTGCCAAGTACAAGAAGTAAAAAGGAGCACTATAGGGATGATGATGATGATGATGATCACGTTGGAGACCTTAGGCTTGACAGCTCGAAGCTTTGTAATATAGCATCAGCCCAAAAACTTCGACCCTTCCTTCTAAATGGGGGTATGAAGGGGAGAAGGGGAAGAGTGGAAAGCTAGCCTAAACGAAGAAGTGAACGTATTAGATGATGTTGACTCAGATGCTGAACCTATTGCTTGTGATTAGCTCGTTTATGAACACTTTTCCTATTTTGCAAATGACATGTTTATGTAGGCATATTATACATATATATATATATAGTTATATATAATTCTGAGAAATATTATTTGATTTGGACCGCTATACCACCGCTATAACCGTTATTTCAAATATCATTCCCGACCGCAATGTTGTATTTTCACCGCTATAACAGCATACGTTGGCACTTGGTAGATTTAATGAACCCTTGAGATGAGATGAGCCATTTGGAGGCATCTTAGGAATTGTCATGTACAAGTTGATAATAAAGGCACATATCACTTGCCAATTCTTAATACTTATCATGTTGCCAAAAAAATCCCTTCACAAATAGAGGTTTTTAGTTGTTATTGGTTATCAACAAAATCATGCTAATTCTTTTAGATATCTTTTTGCTTTTGCCTTTATGGTCCCACAGAATTTCTGTTTCTTAATGTCTCTATATTTGTATTTCACTAGGTTTTCTTTCAAAAAGAGAAATGGTATTTACTGATGGTTCATAATATTGCTAAACTGATTGATGCAGTTATCCAGAAGCCGCAGAGGAGGATGTGAGGCGATACGAGAGATCTTTCAGAAGGCTTCCAGTGGCTCACAAGGTACACTTACTTTTCTCCTTACAAAAATACTATGTCAACATGGAACTCAAAGTCTCATGAAAGTTAAACGAGTCTGCTTCTAATGTGTATCAAAAGTTTAAACATTTTCCAGAATTCAATATGCAACAAATCTGGAAAGCTCATTTCAGTCATAGCAATTGTTTCTAAACCTGCATCTAAGTAGATTACTTTACACTATTCAGATTCTTGTTTTCTTGGATGCATAGAGCAGGAAATATTTTCTTTTTTCCTTTGCACTTTATTTTATTTTATTTTTTTGTCATAGGTTAGGTTGATGTTTTTGTATGCAATGTACCCAAGAGTCCTCAGAGTTCATGAACTTTTGCTTTAAAGTAGGTTCTAATCCAGTATGATGGCATCATCATCATGATAACTGCCAGTTAAAGGCACCCTTATGACGAATATACTCACAAAGATGAACGTGTCTTTTTGTGTCCTAGCATTAGAGGACTTTTGTATATAAGAGGACTTTGCAAAACATGATACGTAAATCTCACCATACATTTAGTATGGAGGCATAAAGAACGTGTGCTTGGATTGAGTCTTCAAAGCTGATATATCAAGATAGAATGGTTGAAAACTCTTTGTAGAGATAGTTTACTATATTTTTTTTAATCTTATGCAGGCTCTGCTGTCACACCTTCCCTTAAAATATCAGAAACTGAGACGGTACATCTCATGCAACTTTTAATGTTTATATATATGGGACCATGAGCTTTGGAACTTTGTGTGGTTATTTAGGAGCATCAAACGGTTCCATGCAGTCGGTGCCTATTTTACATGGGTTGCTAAGGCATCACTTGAAGAAGATTTTGTTTTGCTGGTAAATAGGGTAAATAAAATATAGAGAACCTGAAATTGATGTGGTCATTTGTTTCTGTTTCTCTGCCTGTCCCGATTATTGGTTCTAAATGCCTAATAGGTGGGACGGGCATGTATATAACAAGAACTAGTGTGAGTTGATAATCAGATGTGAATGATCAGAAAATGCTTCAGACTGATGCAGACAACAGAAATTTTAGTTTAGAAGGCCTCAGGTTGTTAGGACAAAAACTTGCTACGTGTTGTCGTATCTTACGATGAATAATTTGGAATGGCTTCTGTTTTTGGGTATAAGGAGGAAGTCTTCAAATCCATGTAGTTCGCTTGTGAGGTCACTGTGTAAAAATTGCTCGACTCTTGCATATTTCAGTTCTTTGTGAAAACAATGATATGGTTCTACATTTCTTATAGATGGTGAGACTGTGAAGTAACTTTTAATCTTTTATTTTTCTTATTTACTAATTTTTGAATAGAAGTCACTATTATAACTTAGTGCTATCTTGTCCTTCCGGTCATTTGTATAGTTTATTTATAGGCAATTCTTTGCATAACATTCCTTTTTGGTGGGTGGGCAGTACAGAAATGTCCACCGTCATAACCAAACCAAACCAAACCAAACCAAACGAGCCCAGTATATCCCTCCAAAGGGGTGGGGTGTGGGGGTTGATACGGGGTCAACACCAAACTCTCGCGTTTGAAGGGTCGTTAAGGTTTTCAAAAAGTCATTGAGGATTAATGTAACAGCCCACAATTCTAACCATCGTATAATTCACAACAATCGTTCATAACTTAAACATCAGTTGAAGTATAACCCAAACATTAGATTGTTTACAAAATGAGAGAAAATTATGGGTTAACAAAAACTGTCTGTTACAATACAAACATCTAAATATCACTTCATTATATTTTTCCCTTGCCTTTGTCTTGTGATGATAGATGACCTGCAAAACAGATTAGTTCAATAATTGAGCGTTAGACCAAAAGGTCTAGTGAGTGTGTCCTTCTCATACAAACAACATATATTTCAAGATCCAAGATTGTAATAAACCTGGACATTTATATATGTATCATTTCATCAGTTATCTAACACGGTTACACCGCCATTTCCTCTTCAATAAAAATTTGTATAATATAATATCACCAAATATGATAAAATACGGTCAATACCTATTAGTAATCCGGTCAACATAGTCGGAGATGTAATCCGGTCAACATAGCCGGAGATGAAATCCGGTCAACATAGCCGGAGATGAAATCCGGTTTAGAATGAATACGGACAATACTTCCTCCGGTTTAGGATGAATCCGGACAACGCTTCCTCCGGTTTAGGATGAATCCGGACAACGCTTCCTCCGGTTTAGAGTGAATAGGGACAATACTTCATCCGGTTTAGGATGAATCCGGTCAAGAGGTTGTTTAATTCATAACAAGCTATATTCAGTAGCAATTGTATCACATCCATATGATTATTATGCAAGTAGAAAGCCATTTAAACTCACTTGACCAAAAGGTCTGTTTGAAATGTGATTGTTTCTTCTATCCGGAGATAATAAATTGTCAAAGAGACTTTTCTAACATCAAGTGATCCAAAAACTTTTTCCTTTCACTTGTACTTGCTATATATAGTAAGTACATAACCGACCCCCCCTTTTTCCTTAATAAAAATAATCCAACACACACATTTACTCACAAAATTTATTTAAACACATTTTAGTATTTGACCAAATACTTAATATAACCGAACATCACAACATCCCCTCCTTAGAAGAATTCCGTTCCGGAATCCCACTAAGTAAAAAAATAAGGATATTTCATTCAGATTTCTGCCTCTGATTCCCAGGTGGCATCTGCTTCTTTATGATAACGCCACTGTACTTTTACTACTATGATTTCCTTATTCCGCAATTTCTTTACCTTAAAGTCAGTAATGGTTTCAGGGGTTTCTTCAAAGCATAATCTTTCATCAACTTTAATTTCTAGTAGGGGCACCGCTACATCTGGATTCACTAGACGCTTCCTCAAATTTGACACATGAAACGTATCGTGGATACCACTTAACTCCAAAGGAAGTTCCAGTTTGTATGCCACCTCCCCAACTCTTTCAATGATAGGAAAGGGTTCCATATATCTCGGGCTTAACTTCTTTTTACCAATACGTACTACACCTTTCCAAGGTGATATTTTTAACATTACTTTGTCACCAATTTGGAACTCAATTGGTTTCCGACGTTTATCGGCATAACTTCTTTGCTGATCTTATGCCACTTTCATTCGTTCTCGTATTTGGCAAATTTTATCTGTTGTTTGCTGGACTAGCTCTGGCCCAGCTAACTGTTTCTCACCTATCTCGTTCCAACATAAAGGAGTTCGACACTTCCGTCCATACAGAACCTCAAAAGGTGCAGCTTGAATACTCGAATGGTAGCTATTATTATAAGCGAATTCTACCAAAGCCAAATGATTATCCCATGATCCCCCAAAATCAATTACACAAGCTCTAAGCATATCTTCCAACGTTTGGATAGTTCGTTCACTTTGTCCATTCATTTGAGGATAATAAGTTATACTTAGCTTAATCTGTGAATCCATCTCTCTTTGAAAACTTTTCTAAAACATAGAAGTGAATCGACTATCTTTATCGGAAATGATTGATAGGGTAATACCATGACGTGACACTATCTCATCAATCTATAGTTTTGCCAATCTCTCCATTGAATATGATTCTTTCATCGGTAAGAAATGTGCAGACTTGGATAACCGATCTACAATCACTCATATGGCATCATAACCTTTCGATGTTCTTGGCAATTTGGTTATTAAATCCATAGTGATGTGATCCCATTTCCAAACTGGAATTTCTAAAGACTGCAACTTACCATATGGACGTTGGTGTTCTATCTTTACCTGAAGACATATCATACACTGTTCAACATGTTTGGTTATATCTTTCTTCATGCCTGTCCACCAATAATTTTGTCTCAGATCCCAATACATTTTGTTTGTACCGGGTGAATAGCAAAACGGGATTTCTTCACTTAAGATACGTTATCTGAGATTACCAAAACATGGTACCCAAATTTTGTTCTGAAAATTCCAAAATCCTCTGTCATTCTTTTCAAATTCAGATACTATTCCACCCAGTCTTTCTCGTTTAATTTTATCCTCTTTCATAGCTTCACTTTTGAATTCCTGCAATTTTTTCTGAATACTCGGTAGTAACTCAACCCTTAAAGCTATAGCTTTGATGGTACCACTTTTCTCTTGACGGCTTAAAGCATCAGCCACCACGTTTGCTTTTCCTGGATGATACAAAATTTCACAATCATAATCGCTAACCAATTTTAACCATCGTCTTTGGCGCATATTCAAATCTTTCTGATGGAACAGATGTTGTAGGCTCTTATGATCTGTGAAAATTTGACATATCGTTCCATATAAGTAGTGCCTCCATATCTTTAAAGCGAACACTACAACTGCTAGCTCCATATCATGAGTAGGATACTGTTTTTCATGATCTTTTAACTACCTTGAAGCATAAGCAATTACCTTTCCACGTTGCATCAATACACAACCCAAGCCCATCTTCGATGCGTCACTATATACCACAAAATCTTCCATTTCATCTGGCAAGGACATAATTGGTGCACTACATAACTTATCTTTTAATATTTGAAAAGCCTGAGCTTGCGCTTCTTCCCACTCATACTTTACATTCTTTTTTGTCAATTTTGTTAATGGAGTGGCTATACGAGAAAAGTCTTGTATAAACTTGCGATAATACCTAGCCAATCCAAGAAAACTTCTGATTTCAGTTGGGGTCTTCGGCGCTTCCCACTTTTCAATGGCTTCAATCTTAAGAGGATCTACCTTGATGCCCTCCTTCGAAATAACATGCCCCAGAAACTGAACCTCTCACAGCTAAAATTCACATTTTGACATCTTAGCATTCAACTTTTCTTGTTTCAGTAATTCCAGGAGTAATTTCAAATGGTGAGCATGCTTCTCTTCCGACCGAGAGTAAATCAAAATATCATCAATGAAAACAATCACAAATTTATCAAGATATGGACGACACACCCTATTCATCATATCCATAAAGGTTGCAGGCGCGTTTGTGAGTCCAAACGGCATAACCAGAAATTCATAGTGACCATAACGTGTACGAAATGCCGTTTTCGACACATCTTCATCCCGAATCTTTAATTGATGATAACCGGATCGTAAATCAATTTTTGAAAAATAAGTAGCCCCAACCAATTTATCAAACAAATCATCAATTCTCGGAAGAGGATACTTATTTTTGATTGTTAATTTATTCAGTTCTCGGTAATCAATGCACATTCTCATTGATCCATCATTCTTTTTCACGAATTACACCGGCGCACCCCATGGAGAAATACTTGGTCGAACAAAACCTTTATCCAACAATTCTTTCAATTGTGACATTAACTCCTTTAATTCAAAGGGAGCTAATCTATATGGTGCACGTGCAATTGGCGCTGCTCCAGGCAGTAATTCAATCTGAAATTCTATCGATCGATCCGGGGGCAGACTTGTTAAGTCTTCTAGAAACACTTCCGAAAATTCTCACACAACGGGAATATCCTCCATCTTTTTCTTTTCTTTCTTCATGTCAATTGCATAGGCAAGAAAACTAACACATCCTTTCTGTACGTACTTCCGAGCCTTTAAAACAGAGATAAGGCTAGAATAACGATCCCGCCGGTCCCCATAAATTATAACCTTTCCCTTTCCTGGTAAGTCTATGTGGATCATCTTTTTATTACAGACTATGTTAGCTTGATTTAAGCTAACCAATCCATGCCCACAATTATCTTAAGGCTATAGGAAATAATTACGGACTATGTTAGCTTGATTTAAGCNAACCAATCCATGCCCACAATTATCTTAAGGCTATAGGAAATAATTACGGACTATGTTAGCTTGATTTAAGCTAACCAATCCATGCCCACAATTATGTCAAACTCTCTTAAGGGTATAGGAAGTAACTGTATGGGCACTTCACACCCTTCTATACTTATGGAACATTCACCTATCATTTCCTTAACCGATACTTCACTATCGTTTGCTGTCTCCACTATCAATACCTCATCTAACGGTTTAGATTCTAAGTGCGCACAATCAACAAATGATGGCAATACAAAAGAACGATTTGCACCAGAATCAAATAATACTTTGTAACACACTGAGTTAACAAAGAATGTACCTGTCACCACTTCAGGGTGTTCTTCTGCCTCGCCTCTCGTCATCTGAAAGACTCATCCTCTAGCAATTGATTCACCACGTCTTATTTCCCCATGACTACTCGGAATATTACGATTACCCGCTGGCCCACGGTTAGGTGGAACATAACCAGATCCTCGACCCCCAGAATATTTAGATCCTCGGCTCCCAACAAAACCAGACCCTCGTCCCTTAGCTTGCGGACAATCGTCGTTCACATGCCGAGAGGAATTGCAGGTAAAACATCTTCGTACCATTCGGCAATCTCGAGCTATATGACCTGATTCCTGACATTTAAAACATACTCGTGACTCTGTATTGCAGTTTCCTTGATGTACTTTATGACATCGTGTACTCGCCTTATCAGTAAACCTTGGGACCAGTCAATTCAGATTTTCAGTAAACCTTGGTCTACGAAAATCAGTCGTTACAACTTCTCCTTTTCTTTTATCCCCAACCCTTTCTTGTGGTTGGCGATTAATATCTTGTTCCAGAATTTCTGCAGCGTCAACCGCTGCCTAAAATGTCGTTGGATTTCTAGATATCACATATTTTCGGAGATTAGACTCCAAACCCCATATGTACTTTTTAACTTTATTGCTTTCAGATACAATGTATGCTTCAGCAAATCGAGACTGTTCCATGAAGACCTCCGTATACTGACGAACTGACATGTTTCTCTGTTCCAGATGAAGGAAATCATTTTCTAACTTTCGTACAACCACCTCATGACAATATTGCATCTTAAACTTCACCACAAATTCCTCCCATAACATAGTTTTCAAAATATTTGGATCTGAATTTGACAAAATCTCCCACCAGTATAGAGCACTTGACCTTAGTCGAGACACAACAAACATGACTTTATCCTCTGCACTTTTATTGATTTGCAGACTTAATTCAACATCCTTAAGCCAGCACATGGCTTTAACACGATCATGCTCTCCGGAAAATTTAGGAGGTTTACAAGCAAGAAACATTTTAATATCTTCTCCTTTTTGAACTGAGGATGAAGTAAGGGGTACGGATGTATCTGTTGCTGGGGTACTAGCTCCGGCTTCTTCCTGATAATCAGGATTCCTTACTTTTTCTGGGTTATTTTGTGCCAAACGTCCCAACAAACTTGCCAAACTTTCTTGAAATTTTCCCAACTCAGCAGCCAACATTTCCTGAGTAATAAAACCAGGATCAAGAGCATTATTTCTACCCCTTGTTCTACCTCTTCCACAGCCTAACATAGAATTGTCTTGTGCCGATACTTGTTGTAAATGGGTTTCTGGTCGAGTATTTCTTCCCCTTCCTCGACCCTTACTTCGACTTCGTGTTTCGATTGTCATAACGTTTTCCGGGTCCTTTTCTTGGTTTATCATTCCTTTTCCCCGTCCTCCATAACCAGTAGATGTCCTTCCCGATCGATCAGGATTATCTGCCATCTTTTCTTAGTATTCGAATTACTTTAACGTCCTTCCTGTAACAATAAACACACATACGATTATTCATATATCAAAGTATGATAACACGTTTACCCATGGGTCTATTTGTAACTCACGATTACATCAATCACATGTAATCTAACTTTATCATACTTATTCTCATAATAGGTTCAACTATAACATATTCCCATGTTTATAGTCCCAGTGAAACCTATTATCACATATTCCACACCTCTAGTTTAAGTCTAAGTATTAAGAAAATACCCAAATCCCTTAAACTAAGGCTCTGATACCAACTGTAACAACCCACAATTCCAACCATCGTATAATTCACAACAATCGTTCATAACTTAACATCAGTTGAAGTATAACCCAAACATTAGATTGTTTGCAAAATGAGAGAAAATTATGGGTTAACAAAAACTTTGTCTGTTACAATACAAACATCTAAATATCACTTCATATATTTTTCCCTTGCCTTTGTCTTGTGATGATAGATGACCTACAAAACAGATTAGTCCAATAATTGAGCGTTAGACCAAAAGGTCTAGTGAGTGTATCCTTCTCATACAAACAACATATTTTTCAAAATCCAAGATTGTAATAAACCTGGACATTTTTACATGTATCATTTCATCAGTTATTTAACACGGTGACACCGCCATTTCCTCTTCAATAAAAATTCTTATAATATAATATCACCTAATATGATAAAATTCGGTCAATACCTATTAGTAATCCGGTCAACATAGTTGGAGATGAAATCCGGTCAACATAGTCGGAGATGAAATCCGGTCAACATAGCCGGAGATGAAATCCGGTTTAGGATGAGACCGGTCAATACTTCATCCGGTTTAGGATGAATCCAGACGACACTTTATCCGGTTTAGAATGAATACGGACAATACTTCATCTGGTTTAGGATGAATCCGGACAATGCTTCCTTCGGTTTAGGATGAATCCGGACAATGCTTCCTCCGGTTTAGGATGAATCCGGACAACGCTTCATCCGGTTTAGAGTGAATACGGACAATAGTTCATCCTGTTTAGGATGAATCTGGTCAAGAGGTTGTTTAATTCATAACAAGCTATATTCAGAAGCAATTGTATCATATCCATATGGTTATTATGCAAGTAGAAAGCCATTTAAACTCACCTGACCAAAAGGTCTGTTTGAAATGTGATTGCTTCTTCTATCCGGAGATAATAAATTGCATAGAGACTTTTCTAATGTCAAGTGATCCAAAAACTTTTTCCTTTCCCTTGTACTTGCTATATATAGCTAGTACATAACCGACCCCCGCTTTTTCCTTAATAAAATAATCCAACACACATACTCACAAAATTTATTTAAACACATTTTAGTATTTGACATAATTCTTAATATAACCGAACATTACAATTAACTGCCACCTTAGGGTCACTTAGGATAAGGTTGACATGCCACACAAAAGGCCCTCACCTCTTGTGATAAGTGGAAACGAAATTGAGCACACTCAAATTCATAAATTTTTATTCAATCATAAGCCTCGAACTTTAAAAGGGGTGTAATAGTCAAAGCCAAACCCCTCTAAAAATCCTAGAAACTTAGGAAACTAGGGTGGCGTTTGGTTCACAGATTCTGAAGGAATCTGATATAATTGGAATGTTGAATTCCTTTGACCACATTCCATTCCCTTGTTTGGTTCGTTCTTTTTACTGGAATGAATCTTTAAATTCCATCAAATTCCATGAGGGATTTTGACATTCCATGAGAGATATATGGTATTTTAATGGAATGGAATTTAACTTGTTCATAATTCCCAAAATACCCTTTAACCCCAAATATACCCTAATATCTTTCGCAACCGACACCTTTTCTCATCGATATGGAAAACTCTCGAGAACATCTCGTCTTCTCCATTGCAACACCAGGGTTTGATTTCGTCTATCACGCAGGTTCGATTTCGTCTCACCACAAGTTTGAAAATACTCTCTCGTCTTCTTCATCAGCTTTCTTTGTGATTTACGAGATTTATTGTTCGGTTTATGCTTCGATTTTTGTTTGATTTTAGTTCGTTGGTTCGATTTATCATTTCAATTTGTTTATGCTTCAATTTGTTTGATGCTGTATGGTTCGATTTATGCTTCACCCTGCTCTCTCGATCTATGGTTTGTATGGTTTCGATTTCTAGATGTGGTGTGGCATCTGTTTGCTATATTGATTTCCAGATGCTATATGTGTTTTTGCAAGGGTGTTTTAGTCATTTACCATAATTCCATTCCAATTCCAAAGCTACATTATGTGAACCAAACAAACATACTCCAATTCCTTTAACAGATACCATTCCATCCAAAAACATTCTGCAAACCAAACGCCACCTAGATGAAACCAACTTGCTTAGGAAACCGTGAAAAATAACTAACCTTCTAGGATAAGGAGATAAGAACGAAAGATGATAACCAACTAAATAACCAAACGTAACAAGGAAACTTCAAAAAAAATCTAATCTTCTAGAAAAGACAAATAATTAAGGACTTATTGATCACTTAATTCTAACAGTCTTTATTGAATATAACGGTGTCGCCACACACAGTTGCACACAAGTCCGACTCTGTCTCTATTGCACCTGCATCAGGGGTGGGATATATGCAGACCTGACTTCTACCCTAGGGAGCAGAGCGGCTGTTTCCGTGAAGGCCCCCCTGCTTGTGCAAAGTGCCCGGGAAAAATATAAGATATAAATAATTACGGCTCGTTACCCTACCCCCATTCTCTGTCATAACCAAGTAATAATTACGTAAAATTATTTTTAATCTGGTTGTGTCTATTTTCTATTTTTTAAAGTGCTTCTGATTGGCACAATTAGATCCTGAATACTTTTTGATGATAAAAGTATTCATAGGGTTAATTACTTTAAATGATGTTGATGATAAACATGAGCTAGTAGCACAAGACATCTTACTTCATGTTCATAATGGTTTAGGTTGCCTCTTATATCAATAAGGTAAAGGAACAAATCGTAGATATTTTTTTCTCATAGTCAATCTCTGTGTCTCTTTCTCATTTTTGTCTCTCTCTCTCTCTCTCTCTTGTCTTTTTACATATTCCCAACGTAAGGCCCCCTGGTTCAAGAATCTCTTCTAAAACTCCCAAAGTCCTTGGTTGATTACTCCTTTGCACTCTAAGTATTATACTTTTAGTTATTTAATTACTTTATTATTAAAGAGTTCTATACTTAACTAAACAGCAATAACATTTTTTTTACCCCAACATAGTCGGGTAATGCTGAAAAAGTAAAAATGAAACCCAAAAGAGGTGAAAAGCCAAATGAATATCTAAGGAGGCGACTCGGAAAGGCTTTGGTATATGTGTAGCATCCTTCACCATAATCTCTAAGGAGATGGATCAAATTAAGTTAGCTTAGACTTGGGTTTATTAGCCTCAGCCTATTACAGCCATTTATGAAACCACTCTCTGAAACCCCATACCTTAAATACTTACCCTGTATCAGCCCTCTAAGTCACAGTCTCTGAAAGCTACCTTGACAGCCCTTGTATCTTTAGTTTCAAGCTTTCATTCTGCTCTGTTTTTGTTCTGTTCTGTTCTACATCCACCACCTGGATCTATCCAACTACCTTGTTTCTCGTCGCCATTCTTGTCTCTGCCACTTCCTGATTCCACATCCAACTTCTTGAAACCTCTTTGAGCTATGCTGACCTGACCCACCATTGTGCTGTTTGTCGTAGCCCTTCAAGGTTGTCAACCTCTGACTACAAATTCTTTTCTTGTCGCACCTCAGCTGAGCTATGAACCCTGTTTTATGCTCATTTCAGCATATTTGACTCGGGCTGGATCTATTTTTACTTGATCCTGATATATGTCCATTAATTCCACAATGTTTAATTATCTTTTGCACTTTCCTGAAATTTAAGCAACGGTTGCTAAGCCAAATTGTTTGGATACCATTTTGCAACTTTTAGAAAATGCAGGTACTGTTTTTGAAAATCTGGAAGGGTCAGGGTGCCATTATGAAAATAAAAAAATATATTTAGGGTTTGGTTTTTAAAATTGAAAAGTTCAAGAATTTGTATTCAGGTATAGAACAACAATCATCTTATCTCTTAACCTGTCCAATCCACATGTTCTGGAACTTTCTACATGGATGTTCTTCTATTCTTCTCTCCATCTGTTTCTGTTTCAGTCAAGGCACTTCCTTCATGTTTTAGCTTGTTTTTCTCTCTGAGATATTCTGCCACCGTTCTCTTTGTTCCATTTTTATATTTTAACTGTGATCCCTTAAAGTAATTTGGCAGCTTCCGAGTATCATTGTAATATTTTTAAGAACCATGGAGAACAAGTTAAGAGAGTCATTAGGTACCTGTAATATGTCAACGATAACCCCTTACATGTTGAATTCTGTTTCCATCCCGTTACATGCAACAATCCATGTCAAACTGTTAGACTCTATGTTGAACACTTGAACCTGTTACCTATGCCGATAGATGTCGAACTTATTTCCTGTCCCAACCTGTTAGATCTTTCAGCTTAATGAAATACATCCAGATGTTGGCACTCTACCCCTGCATCTGCATTTCTGCTAATTCATCTCTTGTATGTCTTTTGGTGGCACCATATTATTTACTTAATTATATGTGAATATTTATTCTCTGGCTGTCATTCATATGAGAAACTTAATTATTTACTTAATTATATGTGAATATTTATTCTCTGGCTGATACATTATTTTAGTACCATATTTTCTTGGTTGATATTTATCAGCTCCCTCTTAATTCTTGCAGGTGTATCTCAAAAAATTCATTTTTCATTTTTGAAATGCTAAAGGTAATTTTATCTGGATCTAATTGTTCTTTAGTTATCCCTTCCTCCATTTTTGGCTTATTGCTTTCAATTTTTTTCTAATAACTATTTTTGGCATTGATAGGTTTGATGAAAGGACTATTGTTTTTCTGCATTGTGTTTTCAGGCATTTGAGCCCCCTGTTGATATGAGCCAAGATGATGATTGCTGCGAACATCAGGGTAATGGTTCATGCGATCATCTTCTCACAGGAGATAGGGATCCCTGCTCTTGTGAATCTGCCTCAGTAAGCGGAAGAGTGCATTCTTCAAAATCTGGTGAAGCTTGGGGTGGGAATGAGGTACATGCTATAATTTATATATTTGGATCCTTGAAGGTGGTGAAAGTAAATGACCAATGTGTTTCTTGAATAGCTGTTGTTAATCTCTCATTCTTTCCTTACTTCTGTTCATACTGATATTCATATTGAATTTACAGGAGGAGAAGAATGAAAATTGCTGTGAGCCAGAGTCTGGAAGCTTTCCTGTAGGTGTAGAGGGCAAAACAAACACTCATAAAGGTGGTTGTGACAATGTTACAGATGTCAAGGACCAGGACGTCTCTGATCCTACTGATTCCAGTAAGGATGTGAGTGTATTTTTTTTTTTGTTTTCCTTGTTCCAATATTCATTTATCTCTTGTAACATTTCTAGTAGACGTTGAAAGATTTGTAGACTACATACAGTAGAGATGTTAGACGAAGTAAAAACACGGTCTTTTAACAGATATCAAAAACTCAAACTACGGTCCTGAGATAGTTCATATGTTTCTTTTTTCCCTTCCGGTTTTCATATATTCTGAACAGCATCTAACAGTTGGTTAGCTATATGTATTTTCTTCTTTGTTTGGTTGTTGTGAAATTGTATGTCTTTTATTTAGATTTGAGTTGTAGATTTAATTAAGATGTTTTGGCAATGTTGTAAGCATGTTCTATCATGTAATGGGGTTTACACTGTAACCCTTCAAATCACAGAAAATTATGTAGGAGCACAGAAGATTTTAATAACTATGTTTATATTATTATGTACTTTTATGTTTGTGATGTCAACTGGGGTCTATTTGGTGAGAGTGCCATCTGACCACCACCATGGAATTTTTTATTGTTGATATTTTTATAGTATCTCTCACTCGAGTGGGATGATGTATTTTCCATCTGCTTTTTCTTCCAAGCCTCCCCATGAGATGGATGAGTTGTTACGAAGGCAAGTTGGTAGTTTGGTATTTCTGCTTATGTTTCATGAATTGTAAAAGATTTCTGTGCAATAACTTTTTCTTTTCTTTATTGTTAAAATAAATGTTGCATGACACATAGGTTCTCTGAGTGCAACTTACACATGAATTTACATGGATTTTTTCTGATACTGTCAACATTTTAAGTTGATATCATGCAATATTTTACTCGATTGTTGGAATTATATATAGCATATTAGCTCATAGAGGAATAGATTATTGGATCCTTTCTACTTCTTGATTCCCCCTCTTATTCTGTTGGTTGATCATGTGATGTTTGTTAGTTGCTATCGTTCAGTACCATCAACGTGTATTTAATAATTATGGTTTTCTTGCTGTTATATTTTCAGATATCTTCTGTACATCCTGAATCTCCTGATAGGTTAGATTCAATGCATCATTTCCATGTCCCTCTAGTGGATGTTGATAAGGTATATTTCTCTTCTTTGGCTTGCCTCTCTTGCTGTTTTAGGTTTATATAACTACAACGATGGCTGGTATGAGAAACACACCAGTTATGGCATGGCAAGATTACCATGGACTGTAGCATTCCATCTGTAGTTTTAAAGTCAAGGAGGTTTTCCCCCGTCAATTTATCTATGTTATAATCCCATAAATTTCATGAGATACACAATCCTTTATTGAATTATCTCTTCACTCGTGCTGTATTTTGGAAAGGAATGCTCCTTCAGACTTTGGTATTTTCAGTAAGTTGCATAAACTGATAATGATTAATTACATCAAGGGAATTAGGTCATTTAGAAGCGTGATGAGTTGATCATAGGAACTGCTTAAGATAGAAACAGTCAAATTAGACCATTGGCTTAATATATTAAAAGTTGAGCTCCATGTGACGGGGATTTCATTTGTTTCCAAGAGTCTGAATAACCTAAAACTGCTTCGTAAGGGCCTCAAAGAAACATGTATCTGTCATGAGATGTGTATTTGTATATAATCAAATATACAATTGTTACATCTGCATTGGAACTTGTTAAAGACGACTGAATTGTAGTTATGTTATAAAAGTTTTAGAGAAGTAGAAGGAATATTATTTTCTACTATTTGTTGATTACAGCATAAGGAACTATATATACAAGTAGAGGTTAGGAGATAGACTACAACTCCTAAAAATATGGGATAAGCACTTATCTACAAACGTTTCCTTATTAAAGTCTATCTATAACTCTCCATTAATCCATATCCGATTACTATTCTACAATCCCCCTCAAGTTGGATGGTATATGTTATACAATCCAAGCTTGCCTTTTAACATGTTGAATAGTGGTAAACTTAGCGCTTTAGTGAAGATGTTGGCCACTTATTGAGTAGTATAAGGGTACGAGACTTTCAAGATTCCGTTCCTTGATAAAATGCCGATCCACCTCAACATGTTTTGTTCGATCATATCGAACTGGATTATGTGTCATGGCAATAGCAGCTTTATTATCACACCAAATAGTCATCGGGTGTAGTACTTGGATTCATAGTTCACTCAATAATCTTCTTAGCCAGAGTGCTTCACATACACCTAGGGCAGTAGCTCGTAGTTCGGCTTCAGCACTGCTTCTTGAGACCACTACCTGCTTCTTGCTCCATGTGACAAGGTTGCCAAACACATAAAAACAGTAACCCGAGGTAGAATGCCAATCAGTTTGACAACTTGCCCAACTTGCATCTGTGAACACTTATACACTTTAATTGTCTTGTTTCTTAAACAGTAAACTATGACCTGATGTTCCTTTAAGATACCGTAGGATTCGGTGAGCAACATCCAGATGGCATTGGGATGATGAATGCATGAATTGGCTTACATAGTTGGTGCAAAAGTAATATCAGGCCTGGTATGTGCGAGCTATATCAATCGACCAACAAGATGTTGGAATCTCCCCTGCTGGAATTGTAGAACTAGCTTCAGGCTTTACAGGAGAATCCATAGGAGTAGAGGAGGGCCAAGATCCGAGCATCCCGGTGTCTTTGAGCATGTCCAAGGTATATTTATTTTGAGACAAGCTAATCGTAGATTTCGTTCTTGCAATCTCCATTCTGAAGAAGTACCGTAATGGACCAAGATCTTTCATTTCGAAGGAGCGAGCCAGATGGGCATTGATGTTTGCTATGGCCACTGCATGATCTCCCGTAAGTATAATGTCGTTGACATATAGGATTAGGATAGCGACCTTACCATGATCTTTAAGGTGTAAAAGAATGTGATCGACATGGGCTTGAGCATACCCAACTTGTTTAACTGTATGAGTGAACCGAAAAAACATGCTTTCGAATACTGTTTGAGACCATAAATGGCCTTTTTGAGACGACAAACTTTATGGCTGCCATTTGGACCATGAAAGTCGGGGTTACAAGTCCATGTAGACCTCCTCATGGAGGTTGCCATTTAGAAATGCATTTTTTACGTCTAGTTGATGAAGAGGGCAATCGAAGTTGGCAGCAAGTGAGAGGAGAACTCGGATGGTATTAATTTTGGCAACCAGGGTAAATGTCTCCTAATAATCGATTCATTTGTCTGGGTGTAGCCTTTTGCTACTAACCGAGCCTTGTATCTATAAATAGAGCCATCACTTTTGTACTTAACTGTGAACACCCATTTACAGCAACTGTGGTCTTATCGTGCGGGCGTTCAACCACTACCCATGTACCATTTCTTTGAAGGGAACGAAGCACTTCAAATATTGCAGCCCGCCACTTACTGTCTTGCAAAGCTTCATAAACATTGGTTGGTTCTTGTGTTAAAACAGATTCAAAACAAGAGCCTTCATAGGTAGGGCTAGATTAGCATAGCCAAGAAAATTGGAATTAGGATGTTGAGTGCAAGAGCATGTACCTTTTCTGAATGCAATCGGTACATCAAAATCATATTTCGAAGGCAACTCTTGGTGTACCTTAGACTTTGGAGTAACTCCTTTTCTTCGGCTGTATGTGATTGTGAAGGACTTGACGTGGCTTGTAGGTTTTGCGACAGGTTGTGGGGTAGTTGGTGATGGAGAGATTGAGTCGGCTGTTCCTGGAATTGTGGGTTATGTGAGGTGATTGGAGAATCGGATGCCCAGAATTGTTCCCAACTTTCGGCTCCTATAGGATGGGATACTTCGGCTCTCTGTTTAGATTGAGGAGAGTAATAGAATTGATCTTCAAGAAAGGTGACATCGTGTGAAACGAAATATTTTTATTACTTTGGACAGTAACATTGATACCTTTTATAAGGAGTAATAACCAACAAAGACACCTTCCACACTCCTTGGGTTAAGTGACTGTGAACATGGAGAAAGACTGAGCAACCAAATACTCTCAAATCAAGATTGGAAGAGGCATAAGCCTTAGGGAAGGATTTTTGTAGGACCACTAGAAGTGTTTGAAATTTTAATACCTGTGAAGGTAACCGATTAATGAGATAGCAGGCTGTTAGAATTGCATCACCACAGAAGGATTTGGGTGTATGACTTTGAAAGAGTAGGGTACCTCTAGCAAGTGACTTTTTTTTATTTCCGAAATGCCATTTTGTTGAGGGGTATTAATGCACGAGCTTTGGTGTATAATACCATATCTTCTGGTGAATCTAGACATGGCCGAATTGAAATACTCGGTGCCGTTGTTTGTTCGAAGGATTTTGATCTTTGCATCATATTGTGTAAGGATCATCGAATGGAATTTTTCAAAGATACTAACAACTTCAACTTTGTTATGTAGAAGATAAATCCAACAAACTCGAGTATGATCATCAACGAATGAAATAAACCATCTTTTATTAGAAATTGACAGGATTTTTGAAGGACCCCATACATCACTATAAACTAGGGAAAATGGAGTCGACGCACTATAGGTATGAATAGGAAACGGGACTCTAGTATGTTTGGACATCTGATAGAGTTCGCATGAGAAAACATCAGACTCGTTAAATAAAGATGGAAATAGTTTCTTAAGGTACGAAAAACTAGGGTGGCCGAGTCTTTGATGAAGAAGGTTGATTCGTTGGTACCGATCTAAGGTAGTAGATCCATGAACTAGAAAGCTTGTGGCAGATCTGGATGGAAGGAAGTAGTATAATCCAGAAGTAGCATGTTTTCTGGTCATTAGAAGTGCTCAACCATGTCCCTGTACCAAAAATTATTGAAATTTCAGCATTGATTTATAAAGCTGTCTGGTTTTTCCCTGTTGTCAAGAAGAGGCTCTTAGTCGCTTTATCATATCTTACCAAACATGGCATTCAATTGTATCTTTTTAAAACAAGCTTGCTTGACTTGCAACATGCAGGTTCGATGTGTCATCAGAAATATAGTCAGAGACTGGGCTACTGAGGTACCTCACTGATTCCTTCTCTAACTCTTTGGTTCTCTCCTATATATGTACAATGTTCACATCAATTTTCACCAATGTAAGAACACAAGAGGAACAAAACCTCAAGAACATAATTGTTGTTTTGGCTTCTAAACTCAGGGGCAGAAGGAACGAGACCAATGCTATAGGCCTATTCTTGAAGAGCTTAAACGCCATTTTCCTGAGCGCAGTAAGGAAAGGTGAATAGTGTTTTCTTTCCCCATTAAAGCAACATACTTTAAAAATTACACTCTTTTTTCATCGTCAACCTTCTTTCAACCATTTAGTAGAATTTGTCTTTTACTATCTCATTGTGTGGAGCTATAACTGAAAATCGTGTTTCATCGTTTTTGTAGCCCTCCGACTTGTCTAGTTCCAGGGGCTGGATTAGGAAGGTTGGCCTTAGAAATTTCATGTATAGGTATGCATTATAGTTTAATTCAAGTGCATTCTGAAAAATATTTCACTAGAATGCTAACATACTTTTATCTGTTAAACAGGTTTCATAAGCCAAGGAAATGAATTTTCATACTACATGATGATCTGCTCTAGTTTTATTCTTAATCAGTAAAGCTGCTCTTATGATCTCTTACTTATCTCACCTACTCATTTATTCTCAATCTGTACTTCATTACTTTCATGTTTATATTAACTTTGTCTAATTATTAATTTTGTCATCAGGACTCAGGCTGTCGCGGAATGGACTATCCATCCATGGATTCACAGCAATTGCAATTCACTGTCTGATACTGATCAGCTTCGTCCAGTCTCTGTTCCAGATATTCATCCTGCTGGGTAACCATTTTGCTTATGATATTCTTGCACTTTTCTGGTTCCTGTAAGTTGTTCTTTTTAGGTTATCTGGGAAAGTAAAATATGATATGACCGGTTCTTCTTGCCACCCATTATGTCTCAATGCTTATCAAGTCTCTGGTTTCCAATTCACCAACCCATTTGAAGTTTAAGCTGCTAGATAAAGGGCACAACAACTATCTCAAACCCTTAGGGTGCGTTTGGTTTGCGGGAATGTTTTTGAGGGATTTGGATTCCCTTGAGGGATTTGGATTCCATGGGATTTGGATTGGATTAGATTTGAAATCCATTCCTCTGATTGGTTTGTAGGATTTGGTTTTTAATACTTCGTATAATTTTTTTAACCTATTCTGTGTTCATGAGATTTCAACCTAATCTGTCAAAATTGAAGGATTTAACCTAATCTGTATTCATGTATATTCAACCTAATCTGTCAAAATTGAAGGATTTAACCTAATCTGTGTTCATGTATATTCAACCTAATCTGTCAAAATTGAAGGATTTAACCTAATATGTGTTCATAGTTTAGAGAGAAATCCAAAAGGGGAAAATGATTTACCTGTTGACGATAGGCGACGGAGACGAAGGGCGATTGTTGACGAAGGGCGACGAAGACGAAGGGCGACGGTGGTGGCAACGGAGACGAAGGGCGACGGCGACGGTGAGCAACGGAGACGAAGGGCGACGGCGGTGGCAACGGAGACGAAGGGCGACGGCGACGGTGGCGGTGGCAACGGAGACGAAGGGCGACGGTGGTGGCAACGGAGACGGAGGAGATGGCGATGTAATCTGTGATGAAGGGCAAGAATGAAGGATGAAGGAGACAGCGATGAATTCGGGCAAGAATGAAATCCCACGGGAATGGATTTCAAATTCCGTGTATTTTCAAAGGATTCTCAAATCGAGTGTTGGTGGGATTTTAAATGAATTCCGGGATTTTAAATCCGACCATTTCTACAAACCAAACGCAGGATTGGAATGGATTTCAAATCCAAATCCCTCCAATTCCTGCAAACCAAACGCGCCCTTATTCTTCTTCTTTTTTGACCCAATCATTCTTGGAGAAAGTATCAAGGTGTAACACTAGGTTCTGACCAGAGAGAGACCATACCCGGGGAGCTAATGCAGCCAGAATATGCAATCTTCTGAAAACAAAGCCTTTTAGAATATGTTAAATTACAACAATCAACATTCAGAGATCATTCTATTTTGTAGTTCAACAATAATATGGGCTTTTAACATCACAGTAATGATCAAAGTTACTATACTCATTTAAAAAGGTCGTATCAGGCCATAATCATCATTATATAATAATTAGATGTTCACTATTTACTGAAACATGTGATTAGAAGTGATAATCTTTCAAAGAGGGCTAGAAGCATGTACTTTGGTATTTGCACCATTTATATCTAATTTTAGTAAGAAAAAGTAATGTTTTAGATTTCGTTTCAATTTCAAGTACAATATGAAGACTTACAATCAGTCTTACAAGTTTGAAGAGGTTACCAAACAAGAACTGTTTATAAGGAGCACTTTTAGGTTCTATGGTATGTTTCTTTCTTTTGGCCCATTTTTGTCCGATTACATGATGAATTGTTTTGCTATATGTTCGTTAAAGACACTTGAGCAATGGTAGGTCTGGCTATTTGTAGATAAGGAAAATAAGGGTATCATTTCAAAAAAATTGCCTAGACAAGATATGCCTTATTTGCAAGGGTAAACTTTGTGATGCTTGGGCAACCACTTGGTAGAGATTGGCCAGCCCCTGTTTTTACATTACCAAACATTCGCACCTGACATTTCAGGCACCACTTTGAGCACAATCAATATTACTATGCCATCCGGTCTATACATTTGCGTCGCCTATGATTTCTGAGTTCTTTGATTGGTCCTTCCAAAAGTGACTTAGAAAAACTTTCCCATAATTAGACACAATGGAATCTGGTACGCATGGAGTTAAACCACTTCTTATACAAATGCTTCAACAATCTTAAGGAATGTGAAAGGGTATTTCAACATGATGAAATGGGCATATTTGATCCAACATCTACCACCACCAAAATCCCATTTGTCCTAACGGATGTGGGCAATCCTTCAACGAAATCTATGATAACCCCCACCTAAACACGAAGTGGAGGTGATGGATAAATGTTTGCTCTTTTGGCATATGATACACTTCTTGATGAGTTTGCCAATATCCATCCTCATACCAACTCAAAAGACCTCACCTCTGAGGCAATGCGACAATGCGCTGGTAGGTATGATCTTCTCAAGAGTGGCCCCTATGGGAGAACTGTGAAATTCTTCAAACAGGAGGAATCATGGTGGAAATTCTCGATTGTATGAGCCGTTCATTGTAAACTAAGCCTTGCCGAATGGAAACCCCATTGTGAGACTCCATTTGGGTCACGATGTCCTTTTTAACACCTTTAAGAAAAGGATTGTGTTCCCCTTCTTTGGTGACATCCTACTGTCGCAATTGAGGGCCCCAACGAACACACATTAAGTGATCTGAAGTTTTTGGACAGCGCATCGGTTGCCTTGTTACTATTGCTTGCGCGATAAACAATCTCAAATTTATTCCCCAAGAGTTTGCTGACCCACTGTTAGTACTCCGACTCGATGGAACGAAGGCTCTGCTTGTCAGCGCGCACCACAAACTTCTTGCCCAATAGATATTCTCTCCATTTTCGGACAACCTGCACTGTTGTCATCAATTCTTTCTCGTGAATAGTGCCTTGCTCTAGTGCCCAAGACTTGGCTGAAGTAAGCAATAGGTTGTTCTCATTGCATCAAGACAACACCCATCCCATAGCCTAAAGCATCCGTTTCGATACAAACTCTTGAGAGAAATTGGGCAGCCGCAAAACAGGGGTTGTTGACAACACTTGTTTGAGTTCTTGGAATGCCTTCTCTGTATCATCATTCCAAGCAAATTATGTGTGTTTCAACAAGTCCGTTAAAGGACTAGCTATCTTCCCATAGCCGGCTACAAACATGCGGTAGTACCCCGATAATCCCAAGAAACCCCTTAACTCTGTCACAGTGTTGGGTTGTGGCCATTCTAACATAGCACCGACTTTTGCCAAATCCATTTCCACATCATCCTTGGGAGTAACATGACCCGAATATCTTGTAGTCTGGCCAAACTTACATTTTTTAAATTAGCAAATAGTTTGTGTTCTTGTAAAATACCAAACACTGTGGTTGAGTGACTACTGTGCTCCTCCATACTGCGGCTGTAAACAAGAATATCGTCAAAAATAGCAACAAAAACTTCCTTGGGACTGCATTGAAAACCTGTTTCATCGACCCTTAAAAAGTTGATGGAGCATTGGACAACCTGAATGGCATAACCAAGAATTCATAATGTCCCTCGTGCGTTCTGAATGCTGTTTTGCGCACATCCTTCTCTTATTGTTTTTTGGTGATAGCCTGATCTCAAATCCAGTTTAGAAAACATATATGGCTCATAGAACTCGTCCAACAGCTCGTCTATTACAGGGACGGAAACTTATCAGGCACTGTACTCTTGTTAAATGGCCGGTAATTGATACAAAATCTCCAACTTTTGTCCTTGACTAGCGACACGACTTTGGAAAAAGTGTGGCTGTGCTGGATGATTATGGCAGCAAGCATTTCTCTGATCATACGTTCTATCTCAAGTTTTGGTAGTGTGGATAGCATTAGGGACGAATATTTACTGGCCAAGCCTCTGGTCGTGTCATCGTTCCGACGGTTCCCCAACAGGGACTTCAAAACCGTCTTATGTTCATCTAACACCTCTACACATCCCCCATGGGCGGATCGATTGTGGGCATTAAACCCAATTCCACAAATAATCCCTGTTGTTCATGTTTTAAATCTTCCTGATAACTTTCATTGACGCCAGTGATGTATCACCTTTCAATGTTATCGAGTTCTTCCCTATCTGAATTCAATCACCTGTGTTTTCCAATTCGCGTATGTGGCACCATTGTCTCCAGCCACTGGATTCCTAATATCACATCAGAATTCCCCAACTCCAGAGGAACAAATTCCACAATCACTTCTATTCCTTGAATACACACTTTCACCTCCCTGTACACCCTCCCCCTTGACTGCTGTTCATGTTCCCATGGAAATTGAGGCACTGAGGCAGTGGATCCCATGGGCCAAGCTGTTGTACCGGCGATTTCAATATATCGTTGTCGATCAGCACCACGATTTTCTGATCACCAATAGCACCCATCATTTTCGTTGTTGTTGGTTTAGTAAGGCCTACGGTAGAATTAAGGTTTACCTACACGTTTGGCTGTTGTGTCTTAGAATTCTGTTCTTCCTCCTCTTGTCCTGTATTGACTTCCTCATCCTGGAACACAAGACACTTACTTTTTTTTTTGCACACTTTGTGGTCGGGAGCAAATTTTTCATTGCATCTATAACATAATTCTTTTGGTCTTTTTTTGTTCAACTCGTCATTCGATAGCCACAAAAAATCCGTTCCTCTTTTTCTGGGGATGTTCGACGTCTTTCTTGCAATAGTACCTTGTTGAATCCTCTTGAAAGAGAGGGGTGCCTTCGGGAACGCGGACACAGGTGGTGACCTTGCTGTTTGATGGTACCCCGTCATTCTCTTCCCTCACCATGTTCCTTGTCCTCCATGCCTATTCACTACCCGATTCTTCTCATCAATTTCGCCGCCAACTCCATTGCTTCTCCTTAATTAATAGGTGACAGAATTTGCTATTTCGCTAGCACCAGGGGATCTAGTTCATTTACAAACTGACTAAGGAAAATTTCCTTGGGAATTTCGTCAAGGGGTAAGGCTAATGATGCATACCTCTTACAGTAATCCCCCATCTTTCCACTCAGCTTCAATGGCAAAAACTGCTCACACAATGTTCCTTCAGCCATGGATCGAAATCGCTTCAGGATCATTCTTTTTAGTTCTTCCCATCATAGGATTGGCCTTTGTTTGTGTTCCCATTGAAACCACTTTAGTGAGATCACCACTTCTCTCAGTCTTCTTTTACTTGTAACCTTAGCTTTAGATGCCCTATCATAGATTCTCGAACCTCCACAGAATATCCAAGCATGCGTTCTTTCTCTCCTCCCTCAGCCATAAGAGTCATCTTTCACCCTCTTTTTCCTATTTTTTTAGGCATCACCTTTTAAAGAGATGAAAGATATATCGATTTGTTGTTTTGGACTCAATTGGTTAATTGCAAAGCAATTGTAACATCCTCAAATCTGGAAAGAGCGACTAATTTAAAATCTTTGTAATACATCAATTGAAGGATAAATTTCTTTCTATCGGACAATACTCAGATTACCTTAAATGGCTCTTTATTCTCATTTCTTTCTCCTCTGTGTCTATTCTTTTCTCTTCATCTATTCTCTCTTCCGACATATGTTCCTAGTCAAACTGGTTTCAGAGCTAAAGCAGGAATTGTCGAGATTTGCTGCAATGCATTTCTAAAACATAAAAAAGGTCTTCCCAAAACTGTAGCCAGTTCTATATTTTTGTCAATAAATCCTTATTTCACCATTTGAATAATTTGCAACATAGGAGGAGGTGCTTTGTTCTCTTTAGTTTATGGGAAGGAAGGAGGCAGCATCGCAGAAGGTAGTTGTTTTCTTAGCTGTAGTTCAAGAGAAAGATGTGGAACTCAAAGCACAATTTTTAAAAATTTCCTGCCACAATCACCGGGAAGATTACCTTAGTTCTCTAACTGAAGCTACCGTACTCTAGACTGACACAACTAAGCTCAAGAAGATGAAATGTCAAGGGTAAGCGACAAGTAGAAAAACAAGGATATAAGTATACAATTGTAAATTTGGAAATTTTACAAAATTTAGACACGACTTTTTTTCTGTTTTTCTAGCTGATTATCTGAGGCAATGGTAAATCTGAAGTTTGTTTCTTTTATTATGTTCGGGAAAGTTGTGTATGTGAATTTTCTTTGAAAATTTTCAAGCTTGATGTCATGCATCAGTTTTCATGGTTGCTCATTCTGTCACTATAAAACTCGAGAATCATTTGTTTCTAATGAATGGGAGATTGATGGCTAGACAAGGGTGTCAATGGATTCTAAGATATTAATATTTTAATATTTGTATTGTTACTCAGATAACTGTGTGTGTGTGCATTCAACAGAAATGCTAGTGGACAAATATAATATAGGAAAATGTGAGATCATTATTCTGGGTTTATATTTGATTAATTAGCTTTTTCTTCAGCTTTGTTACTTCTGTTATCTAGTGTATTGTTAGGATAAATTACATTTCTAGGTTTTATTTCCATAACATGCTGTTGACTGAATGATGCGTCTGTTGTAAGATATTTTGGAGGTGGCCTAGTGTTGTAATAAGGTTGTACATCTATAGGATATGGGTCCGACACAGGCGGTGCAATACATTCTACCGTCTCTAAAGTGCACTCCCTAATTTACAGTGTTATGATCCCCCCCCCCTCTTTCTTTATCCTCCAAATTAATTTGTTTATTTTGGTTGACAGTGCAGGGATTACGGAAGGTTTTTCTATGTGTGGTGGTGACTTTGTTGAAGTATATAGTGACCCATGCCAAGTAGGTAGGCTGAATACACAAGATCATTCAGTCTTCCTTTGTTTTCTTTTTTATGATATGTATTGCCTTTTATTGTTCTCTTTCTTTTGGTAGATGCAGGTTTATGCTTTGATTATTTGGTAAGATATAATACAAACCTTTGGGTTTTGCTGCCAGCTAATATACCATGTTTTGAGAACCTGAAAAGGTTATTCGGTGGATAAGCTTCCAGTCTGATTGTAGTTTAATTGCATTGTAGGACAGCAACGACCACCAATATGAATAAGGGCCACAAGGCTATCCCTCCGCTTTGAGTGTATGTAGAAAGTAGCAATGACCACTCTGACCTAATGTTGGATGGTAATTGCTGAATCGTATGTGTATGGACATGTCTGATTGAATATCTGGTTACAGGCTAATATAGAATATTTGTTAGCTAAAATGGTATCATGATGTCCCAATGCAACTAACATAACAACTAATATACCCTACAAGTAGTGTGCCTCTTTGAAGCTTTAATCTTTGATTACTTGCTATATCAATTTGAATTTGATAGAATGCAAAGTATCTTAATATTGCAGTGCAGAAAACTAATAAGTCTAATGCATCGAGAGTCACAAGCCATTTCAAGTGTTTGTGTTGCTGAGAAAGGAGAATATTTCTTTCTCCATAAATGCATCATGTGGTAGCACCCTTGATATCTCAAGGCATGCCCATGGACTAGCAAACAGTAATCAGATATTTTCTCAAAGAGTTCTAACTTGTTCCACCACCAAGGAACTAGATTCTATTAAGCCTCTACATTCTGTATGGTGTACACATCAACCTGGATTTTCGTCACCATTAAACTATATTCACATACCACAGATGATATTATATACCTAGAATTATTATATGGCCCCTTCTGAAATTAATCCTGCGAAGGATCATGCATATAGTTACACAGCGGCAACGTCTGATCTAGTACAAAAAAGATAATTGATCTACACAATATTTGGTATTTTGCTTTAACCTTAGAAGCTCGCATGCCAGAAGCGGCTGCAATTGAGAATTCAATAAATCAACATGTCTGTTGCCTGTCATATAGATTTCTTCATAAAGATAGAAACCTTAAAAGTCTCTTGCAACTCCAATCTCAAAACAATGAATTTCTCTTAAGGCTTTTTCATTCTGTTTGCTAAGCTAAGATGGTTTGTCTTTATGCCAACATTTTGGAAATGTTTATTGGACTGAGCTTTGTTCACTATTTTGGGATATATATTATAGAGTAAAAAATTCAGGGTGTATGGAGAATAATCATCCACTTTGTGAATTACAGAAACGGATTATTGTGCTTTCATGCTTAAGAAAATAGAAGTATGTACATGACAATTGGAAAAAGGTGAATTTGTTGAGTGGGTTCATGTTATATTTGTTTGTTAGTTTCCTTCTAAACCTTTATCGACTAGTAAAATATTTTCTTCCCTATGATCATCGTTAGAGGATGTTAGGTCGTTTTCATGCTCGTAAGCTTGTCTGCAGTTAAGAAATTTATAATCCATACATATACCTTGTAAATAAGTTTCCTTCATTAACCCAAAGAGGTACCGAACAAGATATGGTTTTGTACATTGATGTCATCAAGTCCAAGAATGATTTTAAGTTATAATTTGTTAGCTGGAATATATTGTTGTTAGATTTGCTCACCATATCTAGAGCATTTATTGACATGAAGTTACTGATGGACACTGGTTAACTAAAGAAATCTGACTCAACCCCTATGTCAAGAACTGCAAATGTCTCCTGTTGTTCTCTAGAAAAAGAAAATAACAAGTATTCAGTTGATACACATGCAAGTAGGACACTGGGACTTATTCAAAGCTCTAGTCAATTATGGTCACAAACCTGATAACATAGTGGAAAATTACATTTTGATGTAGCTCCCACTTTGATCGATTTGTGCAGTTTATAAAATTAGTTCAAGTGGACACTGATGATGAGCCTTTTATGGCACTTGCAGGAACTTGGGATGCAGTTGTAACCTGCTTCTTCCTTGATACAGCACACAATATTATAGAATATATTGAAATCATTTCAAGAATTCTTAAGGACGGGGGAGTAAGTAGTTCAATTCTTTTCTCGTCTAATACATTTTTTTCCTCGTAAGGAATTAATAAATTTCTCTGTTGGCAGGTCTGGATAAACTTGGGTCCCCTACTTTATCACTTTGCAGATATGTATGGTCAAGATGATGTAAGCATTTCTTTTAACACATGCAATTTCATTCGCGACGACAAATAAAATATGTGATTTATGTATTTCACATTGCTTCTAATCTTCTATTGTCGTATTTCACTAGGAAATGTCAATTGAGTTAAGTTTGGAAGATGTGAAAAGGATCGCAATCCATTATGGATTTCAGTTGGAGGTCAAGCACAATTCCCCTCTTATCTTTTAGTTAGTTTTCTGTAGTGATCTTTTAAAGTAATTAGTGTTTATGTTCTGGAGAACAGCTCGAGAAGACCATTGAAACGACCTATACTACAAATCCCCTAGCAATGATGCAAGTATGTTTCTCAACTCAGGCAGTCTCTTTTATCTTGTGTGATAGTATTTTTAATATTTAATATTATCTCCGCCCTATTAGGAATCAAGATCAGTTGTTTTTGAAAATTAACCAGAATTATTATTCATCATTGTTATTTTATTTGTAGAAAAATTGATGATTACGTTAACTATATTAAAAGCATAAAAAGCCTCTTTTAGATTACCAAACCAAAAAGTATGAACCCAATATATGCCACTCAAGAGTAGGGTGGGTGTGTACACAGACTTTTTCTTAGAGCGGCTGTTTCCATGAAGACCCCAGGCTTGTGCAAAAGTGTGAGCGAAAGGACAGAAGAACCAATTTCTTTTTACATTGAGACATGCAAAATATTTGAATTTATTAAGTGAAATTTTGATTTTCTTTTACATGGGAGAGGTAGTAATAAAGATGGTTTTTGTCAAGTATTGCTGCATTATTCAGAAAAATACTTTAAAAAGAGAGATGCATCACCTCTCATTCCATATGAAAAATTCTTTCTTTACCTTCTGTTAAAAAGTGTTCTACAAGCTAGAATATTTGCAATATTTTCACAGAACTTGTGGAAAAACATATTTGTCCCCCAAAAGATCTGTATTTGATTTTAGACCATCAAGTTGATTGCATCTAATGGTAAAATAATAAAACTGTATTCAACAACAAAAAATTGTTGAAGATGGTTGGTTCACTTCTGAAATACTACTAGTGTCCCAAAATCAGAGATACACACAGACGTTTTGGTCAATCAGATCATTTTTCTACTCAAGTCAAATAACTACATGTGTCTTATCATTAGCATCACTATTTTCTTTCTAATTCATGATAGATGCACATTTCTTATACTCCAGATTCGAAGAAAACCAAATCAATTTAAAACCCTACCGGTGACTGACTTTTTTGACCTTGAAAGTCAAAAATGTACATGGAAATTTGGAAGACAACATCTTTTTCCCTATACAATGGAAAATCTTGCTACCTTCCTTTCGAGTGCGCATGCCATTAGACTATATATTGGGCTATCTAGAAGGTGAAACAGGAAGAGTAGCTTACATCAACCATAAAGCCCATTCTATCCTGCTGCCCTGGATGAGGTCTTTACGCCTAGTCATTTTGAATACACTGCTTTGATACTCTCTTCTATATGTAAAATCCAAACCAATCAAAAACCCTTAAACATGGTGAAAGTCAAAATGTCATTCGGAGGCCATGTTTGGCAACTATAAGTTAGTTTATTCATTGAGCTTATTGAAAAAGCCTTGTTTGATAAGCCATAAGCTTTCTTAGCTAGGTTTTTGATCTACTTTGGATTGCTTATTGGTTTTTTTTGCAACTTTTTTTTCCCAATGCCCCCCCCTTATAGGTCATTTTATATTATCATCTAGCTAATTAGCTAGATTTTATGGAATGTGACTACTTTATTAGATAACTTATTATAGCTAATTTCCCAAACATAGCCAAAATTTGAACAAATGGCAACTTTTCATATATGAACCTGTGGGAGGGTACTCTGACATTTCTTTCTTGTATCTGCAGAATCACTATTTTTCAGCATTTTGGACAATGCGGAAGATTTCAATTATAGATGAGAACATGCATGAATGAATCAACATCCACATCATATACATGGATCTATGTACGCTTGTTTCTGATTATGCATACATGAACCTTGAAAGGTGTCGCTAACTATTCTTATGACTCACAAAGTTAAAAGTTGCATCATTCATGACAACTAGTTATAAATTAATCTCCTCAAAATAGATTTGGACTTGAGTTTGTTAAGGACTGAGAATAAACTTCATGTTTAGAACAAAAATTTGTACGTGCTTGTCATAAATTCAACGTTCTACGGTTCAGCAAATTAGATGGTCTTTTTGGTACCTATGGGTGTTCGGCAGCTTGCATGCATCTTGACTGATCTCATGGGGCCTAACAGCCAAACAAACCCTCCAGCAGACCTCAAGGGAGTTGAACTGGTGACCTCGGTGTAACAACCCCAAATCCATACATTGCATATAACACATATTTCATACATAGAATACATGTTTTCCCCACAAAGGTCCATAATACAAGAGTCTATAACGTGAAATACATAACTCAAAAATTCAAAAAGTACATGCTCTTGTATCCTAGCATCTATG
>NW_020201429.1:53587-57498 GCF_001531365.2 Cynara cardunculus var. scolymus
CTCACTAAGATACCATTACTTTACTTCCTCACTAAGATACCATTACTTTACTTCCTCACTAAGATACCATTTTAAATATTATTATATTGCACATGTACCTTATCTATTAAGATATGCAATTTATCACATGTATACACATATATAACATAACATATGCATGCATCCTTTTACGTTCATCATGTCTTTGCACATATATCATCCATGTATATTATTTTATCATGCATACCATTAGATATTCAAATATTAATCACGTATAATTTTACCTTAACCCAGATTGTCTGAAACCGGTTATAACACTCAGGGAAGCAAACCCATGATCTTAGCAGTTGCGGTTGAGCTACTCTCGAGATTAGTTGGATAGTTTATTCATGTATTGATTTAGGAGTATCAACGAGACATCTCGTTTGAAAAATATTGATGTCTAGAGGCTTCATAGGAACTCAAAGAGGCTTAGTAGTTGGAGATTCGTGAGGTTCTGCTCCATTTTCACAAACATAATGGCAATCGACTTCAACATGTTTTGTTTGCTCACGGAAGTTTAGTCTTAAGCATTTCATCTTATGATTGAAAATATCATTTGGCTACCAATCGGGCTTTTAATCGAGCAAGTGAGCCATAGGGATTCATGACTGTCTATATTCACTTTTAAACTGTTTTTCTTTTTTGTAACCATGGGTGTCTAAGAAAACCTGTAGCTTGACTAATTCACGGGACAAGTTAATGATCAGGCAAATATCTTATTGCTCTGAGGGGACTTGTTGACTAATGATGAACAAATTCGAAGCCAGACCAATTGAGTTAATTTTAAGGGTTCAATTGTATCCTTACCTGTTGGAAGATAAGGTAATTCCTAGAATATGTAGTACATTGTTTTTTCATACATGTCATCTCTTGATCTTGGATGAGCTAGAAACATTCGAAGAATACGATTACAAAGATATAGAGAAAATGACATGAACTGTAACACGTACAAGAAGTTGAGGGAGGGTAGAGAGCTGATAGATAGGGTAACAAACGCATACATCAGATGGAGGGATTGTGTGTTTCATTATGTTGTATATGTTTCTTTGTACCTTTTTACCCCCCTTTTTTTTAGTTGCTTAGTTTTTGTTGATCTTGGTTTTTCTTCTTTTCTTTTTGCTCCAGTTGAGAAATCTTTATTGAAACAACTGCTCCATCTTTAATATATTAATTCCACTGTTTCTAGAACTTTCTTTCGAATGAGATATATTAGCTTGATTTGGTTTTCTATTAACTACTTTTTTACATCATTATTAACTATTTTTTCTATCTTTTCTTTTTTCTTTTTTATATTATATATTAATTATTAATTTTATGAAATTTTATTATTAATGTGCTCAAATATAAAATGTTATTTGAGTTGTCTTTGTCGAGCTCCTTTAACCTATTCGAGGAATTGGTCCGGATCCATAAACAGTCTGCTTGAAAGATCCCGTAACAGGTTTGGGGCTCTGCCAAATCGGCCTAATCCTAGTTGTTCCCAAAATTAGTCCTAATTGTTATTGTTAACCGGTTAAACAAGTCCAAACCGGTACCCTTAACCGGTTAAAAATGCCCATCTCTAACTACTAAGAGTCACATTGCATTATGTGTATATGTCCATTGTCTTTGTTTTTATTGATGTATCTTATTAGGAAGATTTTTCGGTGGTATATAGTCATTGTGAAGGTAAATGGTCCATGCTTTCAGGAGGGTTTTAAAATAATTTGTAATAATTTAAACTCAGTGATAAACTATTTTAGGTTAATTATCATAAAACATTTATAAATTAAACCGAATTCGTACCCAATGATGCACTTAATTAAATCTAAACAAGCTATAGGGTGTTTAGAGTTATACATTTTCATATTGAGGTTGTTTCTCACATAGCTTCAGAAACCAAACAAGGTTCCTCTATTGTTAGTCCACAAAATAACATGTTATGCCTCCACCGGGTGCTATCTGCTTCAGCTTCAGCCACTCGAATTTTCAATATTCCTTTTTATATCTCATCAAACAAATGGCATCTTCTTATGGAAATCCTAGCTATTCTTAGCATGACATTGGGGAATCTCATTGCTATTACTCAAACAAGCATGAAATGTATGCTCACATATTCGTCCATAGCTCAAATCGGATATGTAATTATTGGAATAATTGTTGGAGACTCGAATGATGGATATGCAAGCATGATAACTTAGACGTCGCTAAAGATTCATTTGGTGTGAGTTTTATCTTCTTGAAGAATATTTATCCTTTAGAAAAGTTACTGTTTTTGTGATTTTTTTATTGTCAACGTATATTATGGAAATTCATTTATTTGTAAAGGATTACAAGAGAGAGAATGAAGTTACAATAAAAGAAATAACTCAACATTGAGAGCATATTAACTGACAAGAAATAAGTCAGAGAATGTAAGAGAAATAAAACTTGCAAGTACTTGTCTCATTTACTCTTTTCAGGGATTTTTTTCAGTTAACCAATGAATATATTGAAGTTCCATTCAAGACAAAATATTACAATGATTACAATTGGTTTGGTAAGTTTAAAAAATAAAAAGTATACACTGAAAGAAAACAAAAGTAGAGGGTTACAAGATCGAAAGGCTTTGTTGATCCTCTCTCTCAGTAATTTGATGATACTCTCTTTTCTCTTTCACGTTGTATTTATGTTTATGTATTTTCAGTTCCAGCGATCTTCACTGAGTATGTTCAGTGATCGCTGAAGAACTTGCTTTGTAAATCTATCAGAGACAGCAATACTTCAAGAAGACAACACTCACACCAAAGAACCTTCAGCAAATGTCGAAGACTGAAACTGAAGATTAGAGACCGGCGAGTACGTGATCTGAAGCGGTATTCAGTGATTACAAGCCTGTCTACATATGTGTGAAGACTGCTCTACCTTCAGCGAATGACGATGAGACCTTCAGGTCATTCCAGCATTCAACGATCAAAGGAAGCTTGCTTAGCACGATTGTTGTTGTCTTGTCCTTATGCACACAAAGGACAAAATCCATATCCTTACAAAAGTTAGTACGGTACGGAGCCGATTAGTCGACTCTTTGTCCACCAACTTTACGTAAGGATGTATGCTCAGAAATAGTGCTTTTGTACTATTCACTGTAGCAAAGGACAAGCCTTCCTCTTAAGGTTTGACACGCACTCTAAACCTACCATATTGCATTAAATGGACATTGAATGCACTGGTTATAAATAGAAGTGTTTCTACTCCATGCAGAGAGCGCGCATCTCTCTCTAACCTTATTTTTACTTCAAACATCTTATAGCTTAAGTAAAGGATCTTTCTTTTAACAACTTCTTTTCTTGTAATTGCTAAAGCTTTGTGTGTAACCAAAGATTGTTTAGATATGTTTTTATTACCTTATCTTTCTGCAAACAATCTTGTAAAATCTATATTGATCTTCTCTATCAATATATATTTTAAATTTGAAAATATTGTGTTTGTATTCATCCCCCCTTCTACAAATTGTTTCTCTTCTTGTAGACCCTTACGGGACCAACAAGTGGTATCAGAGCAGTGTGTTCTTTCTTTCCTTGTGTTTGGCTAATTTTCTGTATTAATTTATCTCTTCTTAAATAATTTACTGCTTACAAATGGCTTTACAAATTGCAAACACACACACACACACAAGATAATGGCTCTCTTGCCAAACCTCCCCGGTTTGTCCGTGACAACTTTAGTCTCTGGAAGAGCCGGATGTCCCTCTTTCTGGAAGGTGTGGATCCTGAAATTCCACATTACATAGAAAATTGACCATATATTCCATTTGCTATTGTTCCGGCTGTTCCAGCAACAGCTACGACTGCCGCGATTCCTGAACGACAGATTCCAAAGCTTCCACATCAGTGGAGCGATGAGGATAAGAAGAAAATAGCTATAGACACGCG
>NW_020201429.1:58258-62227 GCF_001531365.2 Cynara cardunculus var. scolymus
GATACACTTTGTGTCCAATATGAAGGAACCACTCAGGTTCAGGAGACTAGAAAGATCAATCTAGTAAGACAGTATGAAAGCTTTCTCTGTGGAAAGTCTGAGACGCTGTCAGAAGTACATCAAAGATTTAATTGCGTTCTTATTGATCTAAGGGCTATCGACAAAGAATATTCTAATTCTGAAACCTTGACTAAGTTTCTAGAATGCCTTCTTGAGTCTTGAGACACCTTTTCTATGTGTCTCAAGATGTCAAATGACATGTCCACAATAATACCCGTCAGATGTGTGTGTGTGTGTGTGTGTATATATATATATATATTAAGTTTGAGTTAGTTTCGGAAGTTGACCAATCTTGAGGGGTTAGTTCTGCATAAATCGCTTTAACTTTGCAATTAATGGGTTTGGGCTTTTGTTTGTAGATTAGGGTTTAACCTAACTCTAACTCCCCTTATATAAACCTAACCCTAATCCTTATTTAAACTAATTCCTCCTCCCTAACCCTAATTYCTCTAATTGTGATAATCGTTAGAAAGAAATCCTAAGAGCTTGGAAGAGTCCATTGATAACCTAGAAGAGAACCCGGCGGCCAAAAACAAGCAAGGTTCCATCGATTTCTTGTCGGTTTGAGGTAAGTTTTTGTCCCATTCTCGAGTCTATACATTTAGTAGTTGGGTTATAAATTTTGGGATTGTTTAAGTAASATTTGAGTTGTCCCGGTGACTCGAAAGTCACCGATTCGGTCAATAATAATGGCAGCAAYTAGGGTATGTCAAAATCGTCTTTAAAACCCAAAAATTCTTCTCGTTTTTCTCTCGAATTTGATCTTATGTGGTTTGCATAGTATGGATATATATATATATGTAAATATATATATATATATATATATATTGATAGGATTTAGTGAGTTTAATTACATTATTAATCGTTAAAGAGATTTAGTTTCGTTATGCCATCAAGTTATTAGTTAGGATTAATAGTAAGTCTGTGTATTTGTTTAGGGAAAATATAAAGGAATAAACTTGGGGAATCGATAAGTTTTGTGAAGTTTAAGGTACGGATTCCTAAACCTTTTTGTTCAGTTAGCTCGTTTAAATATGCTTATGAATTTGTGAGTCTCGTTTAACTCATATTTATCCAAATTGTTCGTTATTGCATCTTCCATTCAATCGTATTTGTTCTACGTCATGTATGTATGCATATATATATATATATATATATATGGCAAGGGCGTCTTGTTCTAAGCATGCTATTTGAGTTATTCGAGTTAGTACACGTGTATTTGTTCGGTAACATTTTTGTATGCTTTTTACCCCTAAAACTACATATGTTGGTACTTTTGATCGATTATGTATTMTTCGAATTGAGCCTCTTTATATTACGACTACTTATTATTCAACATAATTCCTTACTTGATTTATGTTTGACTTTTCATTTGACTTTTCGTTTGACTTCGTTATTTATTGACTTTATGTAAGACGTATAACGTCACATTCGTTGTGRCAACTCAACTCTGGGTAACTCGAGCTACTAACCACCTATGGGGGTACCATAGGCAGGTCATTATGGCACCGATGGCGTGACACTAACCGTGGCAGTGTGATCAGTCCACGGCGTCTCCTCTTTTTGTGCTCTTGTGAGAGCTATTTTGGTGTGATGGATATTAGATTTAGGAGGCGTATGGGTCGGCCCTAGCACATGTGATTCGTTTGTGGGGTGGATGTCGGTGTAGTGTCCAACGCCACATCTCACATTTGGTACGTGCGGATCTGCAGTCCAACGTACATGCCTGTGTGTCCATATGTCTGACACTTGTCATGTTAGTTAATATGCATGCGTATGCGTTTTCGAGCTCGATTTGTCCCTTCATATGATTTCGTATGATTATGTTATTTGTTGATTTTCTAAGATTTTGGTACTTGTTTGGTTCGATTTTGGCATGTTTGYWTTWCCATTTTTCTATATTTGTTTATCCGTTCACTGGGCATTTGGCTCAGCCGTGTTTTTTTTAATTTCCTCACGGCAGGTAATCAAGGGACGGATAGGTTTTGTGAAAGAGAGTAGATCAGAATCTTGGTTCCAAGGATTTCAAGAGGTTTAGTGTTATGTTAATTCATTTATTAGATTTTGTTCCTTTCTAGCTATTAGATTAGATTTCTTTGGTTGTTTTTAGATTTTCCTCGGTTGTTGGAGGATTTTGGAAATAGTTTGTTTGGAGACCTTTATATCTTATTTGTAGATATATTCAATTTTGTTATTGGAAGATTTTATTTTATTTCTTTGTATTGGAGACTATATTTTGGAGGTTGTATAGCGGTTCTGTTACGTTTTGAAGCAACCTCCCTTCTTTCGGAATGGGGGTGTTACATCCACTCTTTCTCTTTCTACCTTATACGAGATTCTGTTTAACCATGAGTAATCTCGTCAACTGAAAAGAAATCTTGTAAAAGAATCTAGGGAAATGAAAAGCTCTCCTTTAGCTTTCATCTATGAAGCTTCTTCACTTTTGTTTCTTCTCTACCTACCGTGGTTATCACGGAGATAGATTCTTCCGAGGACATTCCAGAATCTGATTTAACAGATTTTGATGAGTCCCTGGCACTCCAGACTAAGTCATTTAGGAGGTTCGCCAGCAAAAACAACTTCCACAGATATCTTCAGCTATCCTTCCGGGAGAAGCCAAAGTCTGAAAGAATAGACAAGGCTTCAGCTGTCTGCTACAACTGTCTCCGGCCCGGACATTTTGCAGGTGAATGCAGATCAAAGAAGACTGCGACGCCATCTTCTAAAGCTTCCTCCTCCTTCAGGACAAAATATGAAAAATACTTAAATCTGAAGAAGAAATACAAGAAGATGAAGAATAACCAGCGAAAGGCTAAAGGCCTTATTGCTGAAGAGCATGACTGGGCTGAATCATCTGATGAATCATCTTCAGACCAAGAAGATAAAGCCTATGTCTGCTTGATGGCCATTGATGCTGATGAAGGATCTTCTAAAGCATCTACCTCCTATGAGCCATCTTCATTTACTCAGGTATGTATCCTGAATGAACCCTCTTCCCCTTCTAGTCTTTCTGCACTAGATACGCTGACGGTTGACCTTTACAATGCCCTCAATGGCAAATCAAAAGGTGAAATGCTTAACGTTGATCTTCATAAGCAATTGAAGATTTGTCATTCTAAGATCAAAGAACTGACCTCTGTTGAGGAAAATCTTAAAGATCAGGTTATTGTAAACCAAGCCATCACTGTTGAACGTGAGAAAGCTGTTACTGAGCGTGAGCGAGCTATCACTAAACTCAAGGCTGAGAAAGCTACCATTGAAGGGTGGTGCAAAGCTTCCCTCAAGGCCTCTGAGATCATTAACGCTCAGATCCCAGCCAAGAAAACGACTGATCTAGGATTCTCCTATGATCAGGAAGAATGTGTTAAAGACAGGTCCATGCTTAAATTTGGTACCTTTGTCTCTTCTATTCCTAACACTTCTTCCTCTTAGTCCTCTTCTTTTACTGAGAGATATCTTGAAGGAACTCCTTTGAGTTCTGGGCGCAAAGACAAAGGTAAATCCACTATCACAGCATCCCTTCCTAAGAAGTCTAACAAGTTAAATAGATCTAAATCTATTCCTTCCACTTGTAAAACTTCTTCTTCTTCAGGGACTAGGAAATCTGAATCACATCAGAAATCTAAGTCACAACTCAAGGTGAACTTTTCACCTAAGGAATCTATTCCCTCAAAGGTTCCTCCAAGAACCAATGAGAAGGGAATCCTTGGAGCTGGTCCCACTTCTAGTCTGATACTTCCTGACCCTAAAGTTACTCCTAGTTTTAGGAAGTGTAAACACTGTGGTGAAAAAACACATGTTGCCAGTAAGTGTCCTTCTATCGTCAAAGTTGGTTCACCAGTTTTGAGCAAGAAAGTAACCAAAGCTGAGAAATCAACTAAAGTGAAATCATCCACAAAGGTTGCTCCT
>NW_020201430.1:0-4067 GCF_001531365.2 Cynara cardunculus var. scolymus
AATTGAAAATCATTTTGAAGCTCTCTCTTGTGTTCATCAATCTTCATTACTGTGTTCTTATTGATTTCTACTTTGGTTGATACATATCTTTTCGCTGCATTATCTCTGTCTAACAGATCATCCAAGTAAGTAATAAATATCAAGAAATAGAGTTAATCGATCCAAAAAACCTTTTTGCTTTACTTCTTATTAATACAAAAAGATGGCTGCCAAGAACCTCAACTTCTCCATTGACGAGATCTCCATCAAGGCCAACAACCACATCGCCTTGTTGGAGATACCTTCCTCCAAGGCGTATTACCAAGATGCGGCTGACTTTCTCAAACAGTCGTCCTTGGCCTACACACTCAACCATGAGCCCATCATGGTGAAAGAACTTCTTCTATAGTTTTGGCTCACTGCTGAAGTTGTCGAAGTCAAGCCTGGACACAAGGCTGAGCAGATCAACTTCACTTTCAATCGCATGGAAGTGAGTTTTGGTGTTCCCACACTCCGGTCCGCTCTCCGTCTTCCCAAGGGCCCCTTCGACAGCAAACCCTCTACCGACGAGATCATTGAGCTTCTCGACTCCATTGGCTACCAGTGGCCAATGAAGAAGGACTCCAACGCCCCTCTGAAGTCCTTAACGAAGATTAAAAAGAATAGAATGTCAGCTATCTGGCAATACCTGTTTTCTCGTTTCATCCAGTGCATGGGTGGAAAAACTGGAGGTCAGGACCAGGCCTCTAGGATCTCTTTAACCATAGGCGTATCTGCGATTCAGCGTTGCAATATAAATTATGCTGCGGTCATTTTCGATGACGTGGTGCTCAAGTTGAACTAGCGCCAGTGAGAAAAGGTGGTGCCTTACACTAGGTTTCTTTCATTGGTGTTTGCCAAGATCTTTAAAGATCTTTACCTCAAAGAAGAAAACCTTCAAGTTTTCAAGCTTGGATCCAGGATTCTGGATCATAAGCTGAGGAACAGTGATGTGGCGCTAACTTCTATTGTCTCCATCACTACCTCTTCTCCTCAGGTGGCCACAACAAGGGTAACCCACCCCCCCCGGAGCCCGGCCAAGCCACCAAAACCCCTTCAAAACGACCCTCTCAACCAACTCTTGGTTCTCCTCAGAGAGCCAAGAAGTCCAAAAAGGGGACAGCCACGTCTCTAGCTGGAGCCTGTCAAAGGCTTCAGTGATTGAAACTAGCCTTATCCCCGAGGCGTCTTCTGCTCACCCTTCCAGCTCTTCAGTGATCTCTCCCATCACTGGTACCTACCCCCACCACCTCAGTGACCCAAATCACTGAAGGTGTGAATATCAGCGCTGCCACCACTGAACACCCACGTCTCTTCTCGACCATTTTCTCTTCTCCTCCTTCCTTGGTCTTTACATATGTTGATGATGTATCAGTGACTATCCTTCCTGATACTGAGACGCACACCATTGGACCTGAGGTTTCTCCTCTCGATTCTCCTCAGCATACAGATGTCCATCCTCTTGAGGACATCTTTGCTCATACCAGTGACAATCCTTTTGATGTCACTAATGGCCCCTCAGGTATTCCATCTTCCTACCCTTTCTTTTCTTCTAACCTTGAGCCTTCAGCTCACATTTCTTCTTTTGCAAGTCCTTCCACGATGCATCAGTCTGATGCTCAGGAAGTGGAAGAGGAAAAAAGAGAGAAAGATGATGGAGGAGATGAAGATGTCGAGGATGACTATGATATGGCATCACTGTCCTCTGCAGGATCAACGAAGTCCACCAAGAGATGTCCCGCCAGGGTGATCTTGATGCGAACTTCCTTGCCATCCAGGCGGACGTTCAAGAAGTTCAGAGTCATCTCTAGAGTCTCCAAGAAGTTGTTCAAGCCAACATCATTGTCATTGTTGTTCTTCACAGCAGGGCTGACGATGCTCAGGCTATCGCTGATCAGCAGACTGCCTTCTTCAACAGATCCTGGATGTTGTCCATCAACCAGCTCCAGTGATCCCACCTTCTTTCTCTGCCAGTGATCGCGCCCAGCTCCATGAGACGCGTGAGGCAACGACAACTCTAGCCAGCGCTTTGCAAAGGCTAGAGGAGATAATGGTTCTCCAGCGTCAGTGCTTGGACGAACTCTCTAGCCAATTCTCTCAAGTCTTAGCCAGAGAGGGGGAGATGAGGTCCAACGCTGGTGAATCATCCGATGCTGCTCCTGCTCCTTCTCAGGCTGTTGGTCCAGTATCAGCTTCAGTTGCAGTTGAAGCTGAGGCTCCTAGAGATGAAGCGGTTGCTGCTACTGTAATCCCGACCACCAAAGCTGCTGCTCCAGCTGAGGATGTCGATGCCATCCCTAGGGATGATTCCCCTACCATCACTACTGCTGGTGATGATGATGATGATGATGATGAAGATGATGATGAACCTACCATTCCAGACCCCATAAGTGACCTAGATGGAAACAACGATGATGATGATAAAGATGACTTTAGCATCAAGTATTAGAAGCCATCAACCGTCACCAAGGGAGTTGCTCTCAGGGATTCTGTATCCCAGGGGGAGCAAAGGCAAGGTGAATCTACTCTATCAGGGAACCAGGACCCAAAGTCGAAAGGCAAGGCGGTTGCTGAAGAAGGAAACTTGAAGGTATTGTTCAATATCCCTCAACAACCTTTGTTTGAAGACTCTACTTCTCAGGTAGTGATTACTTCAAACTATCAACTTCATATTCCATCAACAACCTATGATCGATTGGAGCGGGTACCTGATCAACCCGTTTCTTGTGCTCCTATCGACCAGGAGATGTCTCAGCTGAAGGAGTCACTCAACCAGACTAGAGTAAAAATCCCTCTTCGTACCTCTAGTGGTGGTGAGTTCGACTTCCTGTCTGAAGCTGAAAGGCTCGAGGCATTAAGGGCTGAAGAAGAGCTAGAGCTTCAAAAGAAGCAGACTGAAGACAACTTGAAGCTGGCGAAGTCACTAGGTGAAAAAGTCCTTCCCAAGAAGAAGTCCAAGAAAAAGGTGAACGTTATCCAAGCCCAAGCTAAACTTCTTTCTATTGAAGAAGCTGAGCATGAGAAGAACCTGAAGATGGCGGAAAAGGACAAGCGATGGAGCAAAGCAAAGCTGAAAAAGAGAATCAGTCCCCGCCCGATTATCAGTGTCAGCATCAGCAGAAGTTCTAAAGACGGTGGAACGCTGGTCCCAATGCTCATCACCAGGGACAATCTTGATGTCGTTACCGAGTACCCTTCCTACATTGGCCGTTATGGATACAACGAATGGATGGAGATCAGACAAGCCATTCAGCGATCCAAGTCGAGACACAAGACACTTATCGAGGACACCATCAACGAGCTCATCAAAAGGATGTCCAGGTATGTCAAGGTCCCTGACTGGCCATCTCTGAAGAAATGTGGGAATAAGAAAATCAAGTTCTCTGATCCTAATGATGGACCGTTTCTAAAGAACGAACATGAAACAAGGTTCTCCTTAGATGAAGTCCTGAAGGGTCACCAGAGTACAGACATTTCTATGCTGAATCTTGACTTGCCAGATAAGGGTCCCTATACATCCAATGTTGTGCTTTTTAAACCTGAGTTAGGAGTTATATTCCTTGACTATGAAGGTGAAGTCAGATTTCAGAGAATGTCAGAGCTACATCTATGTTCAATGGGACATTTGGTTTACCTCTTGCTCTGGATGTGATGATAGCATGCCTGGAAAAGTCGTAGATCTGAAGATACGAAGGGAATTCCTACGTCGAAGAAACCTTGGTGAAGATGTACCTGGTTACATAGATCTAAGTGTTCTAGAATAGTTTCTCTTTGTGACAACAATCCACTTTTCCTTGTAACTTCTTGTACTATGTCTACTTTCAGTGATTGTACTTATAATCTGTAAGCACTAGACGTGTACTATAATACTTGTAGTATTTCCAATGATTAATAAAATGAGTATTCCATGTACTTCACTAAAAAAGATCACTGAAAAAAGTAATAGGACACTAGTCTATGAGTTCCAGTGTTACTTTTCACATTCACTGACAATCTATAAGTCAGTGAATAAGCTTTCAGTTTCAGTTTTCGTACTTGTAATTTTCTTA
>NW_020201430.1:4257-7779 GCF_001531365.2 Cynara cardunculus var. scolymus
TGATAAGATAACTTTCTTTACGTTATCTTGTTATCATCAAATAGGGGGAGATTGTTGATCCTCTCTCTCAGTGATTTGATGATAATCCCTTTTCACTTATACATTGTATTTTTGTTTCTGTCTTTTCAGTTCCAGCGATCTTCACTGAGCATGTTCAGTGATCGCTGAAGAACTTGCATTGTAAATCTATCAGAGACAACAATACTTCAAGAAGACAACACTCACACCAAAGAAACTTCATCAAACGTCGAAGACTGAAATTGAAGATTTGAGACTGGCGAGTACGTGCTCTGAAGCGGTATTCAGTGATTACAAGTCTGTCTATATATGTGTGAAGACTACTCAAGCTTCAGCGAATGATGAAGAGACCTTCAGGTTATTCCAGTATTCAGCGATCAAAGGAAGCTTGCTTAGCACGATTGTTGTTGTCTTGTCCTTATGCACACAAAGTACAAAACCCATACCCTTATGGAAGTTGGTACGGTATGGAGCCGACTTGTTGACTCTATTGTCCATCAACTTTAGGTAAGGATGTCTGTTCTTAAATAGTGCTTTTTGTACTATTCATAGTAGCAAAGGACAAGCCTTCCTCTTAAGGCTTGACACACACTCTAACCCTACCATACTGCATTAAATGAACATTTAACGCACTGGGTATAAATAGAAGTGTTTCTTCTACATGCAGAGTGTGCGCAACTCACTCTCTAACCCTAATTCTTACTTCAAGCATTTTCTAGCTTAGGTAAAGGATCTTCTCTACAACATTTCTTTTCTTGTATTTGCTAAGATTTAGTGTGTAACTAAAGATTGTTTAGGTAGGTTTTTATCACCTTATCTTTCCGCAAACAATCTTGTAAAATTTGTATTGATCTTCTTTATCAATATATATTTTAAATTTGAAAATATTGTGTTTGTATTCGTCCCCCTCCTCTACAAACTGTTTTACTCTTCTTGTAGACCCTCAAGGGACCAACATCATCTCCTGCTCAGGTATGTCTCCAGAATTAACCATCTTCTTCTTCCTTTTCTAGCCGTAGATACCTTGACGGTGGACCTTTACAATGCTTTAAATGGCAAATCTAAAGCAAAAATGCTTAATCTTGATCTTCAAGAACAGTTGAGGATTTTTCATTCAAAGATCAAAGTTTGACTAAGATCGAAGAAGAACTTAAAGATCAAGTCATTGTGAATCAAACCATCACAATCAAACGCGAACAGGCTATCACTGAGCATGGGCAAGCAATTGCTGAACTCAATGCTGAGAAGGCTACCATTAATCGATAGTGCAAAGCCTCTGTTAAAGCCTCTGAGATCATTAACGCTCAGATCCCTACCAAGATAAAAACTGGTCTAGATTTTTCCTATGATCAGGAAGATAGTGTCATTGACAGGTCCATGCTCAAGTTTGGCACCTTTGTCTCCTATTCCTGACACTTCTTCCTCTAAATCTTCTCTTGCTGAGAGTCATCTTGATGGAACTCCTTCGAGTTCAGGTTGCAAAGGCAAAAGTAAATCCATTGTCACAGCACCTCTTCCTAAGAAGGCTAACAAGTCACATAGATCTAAATCTATTCTTTCAGCTTGTGCACCTTCTTCTTCTTCAAGGACCAAGAAATCTGAATCTTCTCAGAAATCTAAGTCTCAGATCAAGGTGAATGCTTCACCTAAGGACTCCAAATCCTCAAAAGTTCCTTCTAGAACTAATGTGAAGGGAATCCTTGGAGCTTGTCCCTCTTCTAATCTGGTACTTCCTGGGCCTAAAGCTAGCTTCAGCTATAAGAAGTGTAGGCACTGTGGTGAAACTACACACATTTCCATTAAGTGTCCTTCTGTCGCCAAGGCTGGTCCCCCAGCCAAGGGCAAGGAAGTATCTAAGGATGAGAAATCAACCAAAGCGAAATCAACTGTTATATCCCAGATCTGACAGTAGAACGATTTACACTAGAAGTTTGTAAGAGTAAGTAAACAAGAAGATTAAACAGAGAAATAGCGGCTRSKTTTCWWTTATTGAAARTAGAGATTACAAACTCTCAAGAAACCCTAATCGACTCTCATATGATTTTGAATCTATATATTACAATGAAGTTTTTCTATCTGCTCTCGTACCTATTTCTCTATCTCTAACACTCTATTTATAGGTAGTAACCTACCAAACCTGGATAAGATTAATGCTATCCAGAACAGGAATAGCCTTATCCAAAAAGTAAACTGAAGGTAGTCATCTAAAAGATAACAGAGGACGGCACAGCCAGAGAGTCTCTTGTCAAATAGAACAGAGGCTCTGTTAGCATCACCAGAGGCTCTGTGAGCATTCACAGAAGCTCTGGTCTTCACAGAGGGGCTCTGGTCCAAGGGACTTGGAGTCCAAGAACTCTGCTCCACATAGAACCTCATAGAGGCTCTGGTCTTCACAGAAGCTCTGTAGTCTCTGAAAGAAGYTCTGGTTATCCGGGACTCTTTAGCACAGAGGCTGGTCTTCTAGACTTTAGACGTTTTGGCGCAGAAACTTCTTCAGTTCATCTTCTAGCTCTGGATTGTTTCATAAAACTTTTTCAAGTTAATTATAAGCTTTAAGAAATAAAGCTAACAATCTCCCCTCAAAGTTTTATGATGCAATCCCCTTCATGAAGTCTTCTGATCTTGTCTCCTTTGCTTCCTTGACAGAAGCTTTGGTGTGTTTAGACGGAGGGAGATGACGGCACACCCACTTGGTCTTATTTTGACAGCTCGGGATTGCAACTTCAAACTCCCCTCTGATAATAGCTCTGTGGTCTTCATTTTCATCTCCTGGTTCTCATTAGATTCACTGCGACTCTTCAGCACCACTRATTGCACGATGTGCAGCTTTAACCTGCTTACAACCCAACACAGACTTTGAAGAGCAGAACTGCTACTCCATACAGAAGTAGCAGAATCATCCCTAAAGGGACAGAAAAGTGTGTGGATTACATGACAAAACAGTGCAATCAGTCTTAAGACAATGAATCTATTCAAAAACCGCAAGATGAGTAAGATTTCGGCATTAGTGCTAAAACAGAGACAAACACTTTTAAAAATTAAACTTGGAGAGAAGATTTTTACAGTGAAGCACATTAACTTCAAGAAACAGCAGGTCAAGAACATTGACTGAGCAGCTGTTGAAGATTTTAAGAGCGAGAATTGAGTAGAAACTGCCGTAGACGTGAAAGATTAAGTGTTTACAAACAAGAGAAATAGTAAGCTGATACAGATTCAGAAACCAAAATAAAAGAGAAGATGAAACTAAACTCATAAAATTGCCTTAGGCTAAGAAAATCAAGAACATTTGATTGGCGCCTTTACGCAGATTTGACTCTAACAAAGCAGAAAATAGTCAACTGTTTCCAGGAAACTCATAGATCTGAAAGATCTAAGAGCAAAACAGGTTCGAGTTCATCCTAAGAACAAATCCCTAAAAGAGAATTTGAAAAGACATTAAGCAGTAGATGAATCGACAAGTTTCTGGGTTCGAAGAACAGTCGAACAGCAAAAGTTCAAGATTGA
>NW_020201430.1:8234-27105 GCF_001531365.2 Cynara cardunculus var. scolymus
TCTTCTAGCTCTGGATTGTTTCATAAAACTTTTTCAAGTTAATTATAAGCTTTAAAAAATAAAGCTAACATCAACCACTAAGGCTGTTAAAGCAACCAAGTTGAAGAAATCCACCGGAGCCTCCTCTTCAGGCTCAGTGAAGACAATCACTGACACTAAGTCTTCTGCGTCAGTTATTGTGGTTCCTCCTCCCACTAAAGCCTCTTCGCCAGGCTCAGTGAAGACACTTACTGACTCTATTTCATTAGCGTCAGAGGTTGTTCCTAATTCCACTGAATCTTCTTCAGGTTCAGTGAAGCCGTCTGCTGATGCTGGTTCTTCAGTTTCAGTGGATGATGCCTCTAACATTGCTGGACCCAAATATAATGGGTACCAAAAGCATTTTTAAACTGTTCCCTTGTATAGCAAGTCAAAGGCATTTGGTGTATGGATAGTAGATGGTCAAGACACATGACTGGAGACAAATCCCTGCTTATCGATTATAAGGAAGAAAAAGGCCCTTCCATGACCTTTGGTGGTAACAAAAAAGGATATACCAAAGGCTTTGGTACATTAACCAATGGTGCAACCACATTCAGGCGTGTTGCATACATTGAAGGACTGAATCACAATTTCCTCAGCATCAGTCAACTGTGTGACAAAGACTACACAGTGAAGTTCTCCAAGAATTCAAGCTATGTCTATGACAAGGATGATAGGGTTGCCTTAACTGGTTCTCGTCTGGAGAATGTCTACATCATCAACATGGATTCTTCTCTCACTAAGAATAGTTGTTTCCTGTCTAAAGCTTCGTCAACATGATCTTCCTCTCAACTGGCTATGGCACAAACGACTTTCTCATCTTAACTTCAAGACACTTAGTGAATTGTCTTGAAATGATATTGTCACTGGTCTTCCTCAACACTCCTTTGCAAAGGTATTTTTTTGCTCAGCATGTGAGAAAGGAAAGCAAATAAGAGCTAGTTTCAAGTCAAAGAAAATCTCTTCACTGACATCGCCTCTTCAGCTACTGCACATGGATCTCTTTGGTCCAGTGAACGTGCGATCTATTGCTGGAAAGAATTATACACTAGTCATTGTTGATGAGTACTCCAGGTACACTTGGGTCATCTTACTTAGATCCAAAAGAGAAGCACTTGAAGACATCATATCATTCATCAAGAAGATAGAAGTACTTAACAATATTAAAATACGATCTATGAGAAGTGACCATGGTACTGAGTTCAAAAACAGTACTATGAATAACTTCTTTGAGGACAAGGGAATTTCTCACAATTTTTCTTCAGTGAGAACTCCGCAGCAAAATGGAGTCGCTGAAAGAAGAAATCGAACAATCATTGAGGCTGCTCGATCAATGCCTAGCGATTCCCATCTTCCTACTAATTTATGGGCTGAAGCTATCAACACCGCTTGCTTCACTCAATATAGGTCGCTGTTCGTGAAGAGGTTCAAGAAGACAACTTACGAACTTTTCCATGGAAGAAAGCCCTCTGTCAGCTTTCTATATATCTTTGGTTGCATGTGTTATATTCTCAACAACCATGATCAACTAGGAAAGTTCGATCCCAAAGCTGATGAAAGAATCCTTCTTGGATATTCTTCAGTATCCAAAGCCTTCAGAGTATTCAACAAACACCGACAGACAATAGAAGAAACTATTCATGTCACCTTTGACGAATCTCAATCAGCTAATTCTAAACCCATCGTAAATGATGACGAAGAATTAGAAACCTGGATGTTTTCTCATTTTGAACAATCTGAAGCTTCCTTCAGCGTTCCTTTCAACATTGAAGCTCCAGAAGTTGAAGATGCTTCATTAATCATTCTAGTTGCAGCTAATCACCAAAACGTATCTTCTTCAGAAATCATTGCAGTGCCCATTAGCTTTGTTCCTCCTTCTACTTCAAACACTGATATAACAGTGAATGAAATTTTTTCAACATCTGAACATATATATCAGTCGTTGAATCTGAGGCTCCGTTAGCTATTATTCCACTCGCTGAAGAATCTACAGCTGAAGCCTCATCCTCTGTTCACGAACATCTATGCTCAGATGATAATTCTCTACCAGCTCAGCGATGGACTAAAGACCATCTTATTCAACAAATTCTTCGTGATCAAGCGTATGTATTCAGACTCATCGAGGTCTAGGTAGTATCTATCTCTTTGTCAACTTTTTTTCTTTAGTTGAGCCCAAGAAGATCAATGATGCTATATCAGACCCTAGCTGGGTCATTGCCATGCAAGAGGAGCTCATTGAGTTCGATAAGAACAAAGTTTGGTACCTTGTCCCACGTCCATCTGACAAAACAATGATAGACACCAAATGGGTCTATCGCAACAAGTTAAATGAAGAAGGTGTGGTAACCCATAACAAGGCTCGACTTGTTTCTCAGGGTTATAGACAAGAAGAAGAGATCGATTATGACGAGACCTTTGCACCAGTGGCTAGACTCGAAGCAATTCGACTCTTTCTAGTCTTTACTGCCCATAGAGACTTCAAAGTCTATCAAATGGATGCAAAGAGCGCTTTCCTAAATGGAAAACTTTAAGTAGAAGTTTATGTTGAACAAGCTCCAAGGTTTCTTGACCCTAAGTATCCAAACCACATCTATCGTTTGGATAAAGCTCTTTATGGGTTAAAACAGGCTCCTCATGCCTAGTATGATACCCTCTCCTCATTTCTCATCTCTGAGAAATTCATCCATGGAAAGATGGACCAGACCTTATTTCTTAGGAAAGTTAAAGGTCATATCATTCTAGTCTAAATATATGTCGATGATATTATTTTTGGTTCCACTAATCCCACTTTGTGTTTTCGATTCGCAGATCGCATGAAGAAATAATATCAGATGAGTATGATGGGAGAACTAACCTTTTTTTAGGTTTCTAGATCAAGCAATCAGATAAAGACATCTTTATCAGTCAGAGTAGGTATGTCTGTGATATACTGAAAAAGTTTGATCTCTCTAACAACTCATCTATGAAGACTCCTATGGCTCCTACACTTTCTCTCAACAAGGATCCAAATGGAAAGCCTGTAAACATAACTGTTTATAGATGAATGATCGGCTCTCTGCTGTATCTCACAGCTAGTCGACCAAATATCATGTATTCTACTTGCTTATGTGCACGATATCAATCTGAACCTAAGAATTCCCATCTAATCGTTGTAGAATGCATTTTCAGATACCTGAAGGGAACTCCTAACTTGGGTCTCTGGTGCCATAAGGGTTCAGGTTTTTGACCTAATAGGTTATTCGGATAGTGATTTTGCAGGTTGCAAGATTGATAGGAAAAGCACCACTGGAGTCTGTCAGCTTCTAGGTGGAAAGTTGGTGAGTTGGACAAGTAAAAATCAAAACTCAATGTCCACATCAACCGCTGAAGCTGAATACATAGCCGCCAGAAATTACTAAGCCCAAGTCCTTTGGATGAAAAACCAGCTGAATGACTACGATCTTCGGTTCTCAAAGATCCCTATCTATTATGATAGCACTAATGCTATTGCAGTTGCAAACAAACCAGTACTTCACTCCAAGACCAAACATATAGAGATCAGGTATCATTTTATCAGAGATCATGTTATGAATGGTGATATTGAACTTCACTTTGTTCCCACTAATTACCAACTCGTTGACCTTTTCACCAAGCCTCTTGATGAGACAAGATTTAACATCTTGATCAGCGAAATGGGAATGCTGAACGCTGAAGAATATTTTTCTATAGCTATACGCATCAATCAGTAAGTGAAATGATTCAGTGCTCTATCTCTATCACTGAACTCTTGAGTAAATGTATCTAATCTCTCTAATGTATGTATACTCGTTCTTCTTCTTTAAAACTTAAAACTATCATTGAAGCTTTCCTTCTTTAGTGATCAAAACGTTTTAAAAGTTTGTTTCAATAATTCTTTCTATCGCTGAACATTTTTAAGTAAGTACATCTCTTTTATACATGTCTTTTCTTAAAATCAAAATGATCACTGAACCTTTGTACCTTCACTGATTCAAATGTTTTTAAAAGTTAATTTCAGTGATTCTCTTATCACTGAAGCTTTTATGGAAATATATTCTTCTAAGATTTTTTCCTTTCTTAAAACAAAACCATCACTAAAGCTTCTCTTCTTCAGTGATCAAATGTTTTAAAAGGTTTTTATTTAGTGATTCTCTTATCACTGAATGTGACTCTTTGAATTTCTTAAAATCTTTTTGTTTTAAAAGAAATAGTTAATGAACCGTCTTTATGACGACATTCTTTGTTACCAATACAAGTCGCTTTGAGACGTGCGTAAAAGGTCTGACACACGCGACCTCTTACAACTTCCATCCAATCATGGATGAGAACATGCCATATTTTTCATCATGGTGCTTCCTCAACAGTCATATTTTCCTCTCTCCTATTTCTTTCTCTCTCCTCCTACCTATAAATATGAGATCTCTTCCCTCCTATTTTCTTTATGCTTAGAAAAATCTTTAACGAACCTCTGCCAAAAAGACTTTGCAAGCAAGAACCCTCTAAGAACGGTCGAATCCTTCGACCTTTTTCTCAAAAAACTCTAAGGTCGATACTTACTCTTTAAACTTTGAACTATTCTTCTTCTTCTTCTTGCAAAACTGTTGTTTGATCTTTTAAGAACCTTGTTCTCTTAAAATACAAATTGAAAGATTAATAACACATTATTATTCTGGGTTATAATCTAAAGTTTCGAAAACACTATTCTTCTTGAAAAATCCTAATATCCTCTTTGTAGATTTTTCAAAAGAAGTTATATTGTTCTAAAACTTAAAAAGATCACATTCAAATCTTGGACTACTAATATAAACTGTTATTTCTTAAACTTTAACAGACAATGGCTGCCAAGAATGTGAACTTCTTCGTTGAAGATGTTTCCTTCAAGGCTAACAACCACATTGCCTAGTTGGACATTCCTACCAACAAAACCATTTACGAGGATGCTGTTTTTTTCCTCAAGATGTCCCCCATCGCTTACGCTTTCACCCATGAACCTGTTATGGTAAGGGAGGCCCTTCAATAATTCTGGAAGGTCGTTGAAGTGGTACAAGAAGCGGACAAAAATGGTCAACAGGTGGAGAAAATCTCCTTCACCTTCAACCGGATGACCGTGAGTTTTGGCGTGACCACGCTTAGGCACGCTCTTTGTTTTCCCAAGGGTCCATTCGCCGACGACCCTTCGACTGAAGACATCATCCCTTGCCTTGATGATATTGGCTACCAATGGGCAATGAAGAAATTGTAAGTCCACTATGATCAATCTTCAATAAAGCTTCTAAGAATCCATCGCAAAAATGATGAACATTAAGAATAATTCTTGGAAGGAGATTGAGAGGAAAAGTCAAAATAGTCAACTTCTATTTCTTATATATGAATATTACAATTGAGTTCCTCTCAAATTCACTAAAGACAAAAGCCTATATATATGGTCAAACAATAACCCTTATAAGTCAAAGTCAAACTACCATATACAAAGTCAAACATGATGTCTATTTAATTATAGACAATAGTAACTTTCACGACAAATACAATTTTAACACTGAAATTCAGTCCTAACATTCTCCCCCTTTGTATTCAGGCTTGAAAGAATTTGTGCATTTTGAATCTCGTTTGAACTTTGTTACTGTAAGCACTTTATGACTTCTTCAAAATCTTCAAAAACAATCTTCACTTTGAAATCTTCAGATGATCTTTTGTTGAGAAAATCTTCTAACATTCTCCCCCTCGAATGTAGAACAGCAACAATATTCTCTTTTGACAATGTAGAACAATTTCAGCAACGATCTTCAGATATGATCTTCAAGATACGATCATCAAGGAATCTTCTTCAGAAATCATATAACATACTCTAACATTCTTCCCAAAAAATGAACTTCTTCAGATAACGAACAAACGTTCTCTTCCAAAATTAAACGTTCTCTTCGATAAGAAATCTTTATCAGTAAACTGTTGTAAGGATGATATTTCACATTCAAAAACTCCCAGACATTGTAGCACAGGAATAATCTTCAGTAATAATCTCCAGTCACACTTCTTTGAGTCTTTTGCCGACCTTTGATGTTACTCCCCCTTGATCTTATATATCATACTCCCCTTATATCGTTTGGAATTGAACATTTCATTTATTATTTCATACTCCCCCTTATGATGAAATGAGAATCATTAGTATCGTACACAAGAATGAATGAAATCTTCAGTGAGAGCCGTCAATTCATAAAATTATAAGTAGATCTTTTCAAATCCACTTGTATAATCTTTTCAGGTTAAGGGAATGGAAAGGTAACAACAAATTTCAACTTATGAAATTGTTTTCAATCTTATAAAAAGATTGGCCTGTGAATACAACAAATATATTCAGTACAATGGTTGTACTTCATATATGAGACTTTTAGAGGTTCATCTCACCAGGTCTTCCATTCAAGCATCGATATCTTGTAAAAGTATATCTATGAATGTTTCAGCAAAATAACATATAATTTTCAAAATCTGTGTAGTGTAGAAAGATAAAGCAACATATGCTTCTGTTTAGGCTCAAAATGATAAACCGTGTGGACTACACAAATTTATCAGACTCAATTCGTGATCAAAAAGACTTGAAGAGGGGACATATATCCTTCTTTTTCAATATCAACTTTCTCCGAATGAGAAACTGATAGATTGTGATCTGCGTGCCCCAAGTGTTATTGAAACACTTATCTTTTAAGAGATAAATGAGTAACTGGTGGGGTTTTGACAAGAATTGGCTTGGGCTTTACCTTTTTTAATATTAGTCTCGAAAGATTTGAGAACTAATAGATTACGTGGTATGCCCGAAATTTAGAAGTTTGGAACAGGATTCAGTTTATTCTTTTGATCCTAACACAACTCTCATCAATTCTTTTGTCTCACAAGAACTACCCCTTTCTTTTTCATTTTAATATCAGAACACAAACCCTTTTGTATTTAATGCTCAATCAGATATGGTTGTCCACATGGGTAGGTCTGTCGGTTCTGACATTCCTTTGAGGTATTTTTGTTAAGCACTCAGTCCCTCATAAATTTAGCATTATGCTCAGCTGATCACAAACAGTTGATCAAAAATATTATTGCATATAAATCACAATGATCAGATACAATTGATCAAGATATGTAGCTTTGAAGCACAATCAAACAAGGAGTGATATATGAAATCAGATTATTCAGAATGTGAGAGAAAAGAATGAAGATTTGTAAGAACAAGTTTATAGACTCTGATATTCAAAGAATTATAGATGTGTATCAATCAAGGTAAAAAAAAATTAGAAAAACAATCTTGGATTACTAACGAGCGTATTATCAATGAAAATGATATTATTTTAACAGACATGATAATAACAGTTTCAAGAATAGCTGAAACAGGTATTGGAATTATGATCGGTGAGAAATTACACAAGTAAGATCTCAGGAAATACTTGTTCAGAAAATGTACTCGTTTCCAAAAATTCACTTCCTGAAAACATTTATTCAAAAACTTCTAGAGACTCCCCCTAGAAAGTAGATTTAAGTAAAGTTTCAGTTTAGCTCAAAAATTAAAAAAAAATGAAAACATTTTTAGCACGGGTCTTAAACTGGGTGTTTAGAAACCACAATCGATTAAGCACGAGTCCTGAACAGATGTATTCAAAAGCCTCAATTCATTGAAGTGCTGGTCCTGAACTGATATATTCAAAAACCTCAATTCATTGAAGCGCGGGTCCTGAACTGATATACTCAGAAACCTCAGTTTGAACAGTATACAACTCCCACTGAATTTGTGCATCATATGTATGAATCTCTGATTAGCGCAGTAATGACGCACCTGCAAAATAAGGTCATACAGATTTTGGTACCGAAACGAACTTGGGTCCTTCTTTGTTAGTATCAGGTTATGGGATGTTATAACTGCCAAACCATCTATTTCTATTAGATGTTTTCTTTTCTGCGCTTTTAACACGATGATCAGATACGCAATAAAATCCATACCAATTATTATAATCATACCTGTTATTGCCTTTCCAATTCTTCTAAAATATGTTATCATCAATCCACCTGTTGTACCGTTTCTTGTTCCCAAAATCTGTGGTTTTGCATGTGGAGCACAAAATCCTTGTCTTGCTAAGATTTATCAAGTCAGTAGTGGATCTGACAAAACAAGGAAGATTATTGTTAGTAACAACAGAATTACGGGACAAAACAGATTCAGACTTATTAAACCAAATGCTTTTAACTTTAGAATGAGAATTGAGTGATCCAATGACGTGCCCTTGATAGTACTGACTTGAAGAACGAGAATAGTTCTTAGAAGCAGTAGATTTAGGGCTGCTTGAATAACTGTTAGATTTGGAACAGTCATAAAAGCTGGTTTTACTCTGTGAAGGAGAACCAGTTGAGCTTTGAGTACAAGAAAAGTCATTGACTTTCTTTAAAAGCCGGTCTCGTTCATCAACAACTAAATCATACTTCTCTTTAAGTTTAGTTCCCATCTTCAATTCAATTTCAAGTTCTGTCTTCAGATCAGACAATTTCCTTGAAGTATCCAAGAGTTTACCTTCTAACTCCTTCTTCAGGTTCTCATATTTCTTCTTCTCATTATCAAACTCTTTTCTCTCTTCATCTGAGCTGCTTTTCTCATTCTCAGAAACAATGCCGAGCCACTTTTTCTTTTCATCAAGCTCTTTAGCTATAGCTGCATATTTCTTTGAAGTATTTCTCTTTTCAAGCACAAATAGCTTATTCTCTTCGTCTATAGCCTTCTGCTTTTGAGCAATGATGTCAGACAGTTTCTGATTCTGGCTTAGACATTCTTCTCTGATGTCGTTCTTCTTTTTATCTATCTTGGCTCGTTCCAAGATAATCAGCTGCTCAAAATTCGAGATTTGATTTAAAACAATTTAGCATTCTGCTCAAGAGAGTTGTCTTATTTTCATAAGATATGCGTTCAACACCAAATCTTTTCTCTACTTCAATAAATCTCTTTTTCTCTTTCTCAAACTCTGTTCTTTCAATATTCAAACTCTTCTCAGCTTCCAAAACTTTCTCCTTTTCTAAGTCCAGTAACTTCCTTAACTCAATCAGATCACTCTCAGACTTATGAAATTTATCAGTTAAGTCCTCAGTCTCGGTATGTTTTCTATCTGGAGAGTTTCTCTCAGCATTAAGTTCACTCTGGACTTTTTGAAGTTTATTAAACAGATCTTTATTAGATTTACTCCACGTTTTCAATTAATCATCACACTCTTTTTTGACAGAACTCAGAGTTTTCTCAAGCTTTTCAATATTATGCATGGAGTCCTTTTCAACTTGTTCCATAGATTTTTTATGTTTCTTTCGTAAATTGGTAACAAGTTCCTCATTAGCATGAGTTTCATAAAACATGTTGATATATTTATCTTTATAGTCTTTTAAGCTTTTCTCCAACTCTGAAATCTTATTTGTCAGCTCTCTATTCTCCTTCTCTAGATATACTGTCATTTCAGAAATCAAAATTGATCAAAAAAATCTAATGCGATGAAATCAGTCAAAGAAATCAAAATCAAACAATAAGCTAAAAAAACTGTTAAAAATTAGAAAACAGCAAAAAGAGTCAAAAATCAGTAAATACAGTCAAAAACTGTTGAAAACAGTTAAAAACTATAAAAACAGTCAGAAACAGTTAAAACTGATTAAAACAGTTTACGCGACACAAGACAGTTCAAAAAATCTCAAAACCAGTTCAAAACAGTCCAAAATCAGTGAAATCCTAAAAAAACAGTAATTTGATGAAAATATGATAAAATCGTCAAATCAGATAAAACAGAAGAAAAATTAAAAAATAAAACAGTAATTCCCGCAAGCCTCTCAAATCGCTGTCAAAGATAGAGAAGAACTGCGTGTCAGCAGTGTGGCAGTTCCTCTTCTCTCACTTCATCCTGAGTATGGGTGGAAAGACTGGTGGTCAGGATCAGGCATCAAGGTTGCTCTTACTCTCGGCGTGTCCGTCATCCGACGCCGACCCATCAACTTTGCTGCGGTGATCTTCAACAACCTGGCGCTGAATTTAAACAAGCGCTAGAGGGAGAAGGTCGTTCCCTACACTCGCTTTCTATCAAAGGTTTTCGCCAAGATCTTTGGCGATAAATACTCCAGGGAAGGTAACCTTCCTGTCTGCAAGCTTGGATCCAGAATTCTGGATCACAAGCTAAGGGATGGAGATATTGCACTTTCTGCTGTTGTGCAACACTCTTCAATTCCTCCTTCTTCTTCTCCCTCCAAGGTGGTCAGAACAAAGGAAAACCCCCCTAAGTCTAACCCAACCACCACAACCCTCCCTTCGAAACGCCCATCTCAACCATCTCTTGGTTCTCCTTCGAGGACCAAGAAGGCCAAAAAAGGGACAACCACGTCTCAGGTTGTGACCTCTCAAAAGGTCTCATCTATTGAAACAAGCCTTACCCCCGAGGCAATTTTAGTCAGCCTTCCCAGCTCTTCAGTGATATCTGAAATCACTGTCGTACCCGTGGCTCCTCACCCAACCGCCTCAGTAACCCAAATCACTGAAGGTGAGATTATCAGCATCGCCACAGCTGAACACCCACTACCTTCAGTCTCAGCCATCTTCTCCTCCCTTCCATCTTTGGTCTTTACACGTGTCTATGAATCATCAGCGACTGTCCTTCCTGATGATGAGGCACCCACCACTGGACCTGAGGTTTCTACTCTCGAGGCACCTCAACAAACTGGTGCTTATCCTCTCGAATGCACCATGGAGCGCATCAGCATTAATCCCTCAAATAACGCTGAAGACCCCTCAGGTACTCCATCTTCCTACCCTTTCATTTCTACTAACCTCGAGTTCCTTCTGAGAACCAGCCATTGAAGAAGCATATGACATGGCTGAGGACGTGAAGCTGCTCCTCCCTGCTGTCGAGACGGTCTTCATTAAAATGGACGAAGTCCATAAAGACTTTTCTCGAAGGGACGAAGTTGCTACTGACCTCTCAGCCAGCCGGGCTGAAGTTCAAGAGGTCCAAGGCCAGCTCTCCAACATGCAAGTGGTAGTTTAAGCCAATGCTGAGGCCATCGCTGCTATAACAAGCAAGGCCAATGAAGCAAACTCCAACCTTGCTCAGCATACAGAGCTCATGCAGTAAATATTGGCTGCCCTCCAACAGCCAGTGCCAGCACCAGCGCCTGAACCTTCATTCACCATTGATGACCGTGCCAGGAAGGACGAAGCGTGTGAGGCTACAATTATCTTAGCCCTCGCTATGATGCGCCTAGAAGAAATGATGACGCTACAAATCCGGACCGCTGACCACTTCTTTGGCTATTGCTCCAAAGCTATTGCCAAAGAGGGGGAGACAAGATCCAAAGTTGGTCCCTCAAATGTTGCTGTCGGCCCTGAACCTGCTGCTCCAGCAATCGATGACGCTGAAGCTGAAGCTCCTAGAATTGAAGCTAAAGTTGAGGTTGTTAATGAAAATTCAACTTTTGATGAAGCTCCTATAGCTGAGGATGTTGATTCCATCCGAGTTGACGCATAAGCTCACAATGATGACCTTCCCATCACCTCTGCACCTGATGCTGGTGATGTGAAAGAAGACGATGAAGAGGATGATGAAGAAAATGGTGAGTCTCCCGATCTTCCTGACTCTGGTAGTGACCTGGACGATAATGATGGTGAAGACGATGATGAACACAACTTTATTATTCAGTACCATAGACTTGTTGGTGCCACGAAAGGTGTCGCCCTCAGGGATTCCGCATCCTAGGGGGAGCAAAGGGAAAATGAGGCTACTCAAGAAAATCACCAGAGTACCACATCGAAAGGCAAAGGTGTTGCAGAAGAAGGGAATCTTAAGGTACTTTTCAAACCTCTAGAACCCTTATCTAATGAGTCCTCAAGCCAAATCACCATAACCTCCATGTACCAACTCTCCATCCCCACAACTACCTGCAGCCAGCTGGAGGAATGGGTCCCTGAGAATCCATCCCCTAGCGCTCCCACCAACCAGCAGATGTCTCAGCTCAGGGAGTCACTCGACCAATCTAGAGTAAAAATTCCTCTTTGTACCTCTAGTTGTGGTGAGTTCGACTTCTTGACCGAAGCTGAAAGACTCGAGGCTCTCAAGGCCGAGGAAGAACTAGAACTTCAAAGAAAACAGACTGAGGACAGCTTAAAGCTGGCCAAGTCCCTTGCCGCCAAAGTTCTTCCAAGGAAGAAATCCAAAAAGACGATGAACGCTGTCCAGGCCCAAGCTAAGCTTTTCTCTATTGCAGAAGCTGAACGCGAAAAGAATCTAAAGCTGGACGAACGTGACAGACGCTGGAGCGAAGAATGCCTTCAAAAGAGAATCAACCCTCATCCTATTTCAAACGTCACCATCAATGGATTGATAAAGGACGGTGGGTTGTTGATCTCAATGCTCATCACCAGGGATAACCTTGAGGCGGTCACCGAGTATCCTTCCTACCTTGGCGAGTACGGCAACAGTGAATAGCTGGAGATCCGCCAAGCCATTCAGTGCTCAAAATCTCGACATAAGCCGATTATCAAGACATCATCAGCGAGCTGATCAAGAAGATGTCCATGTATGTCGCAATCCCTGAAAAGGCAACTCTCAAGAAAGGTGGAAGAAGAAAAAGACCTTCAAGTCCTAATGACGGACCATCCCTAAGGAATGAACATGAAACAAAGTTCTTCTTAGATGAAGTCCTGAAGGCATCGAAGAAGCCATACATTTCCATGTTGAACTTATCATTGCCAACGAACGGTCCTTACATACCCAACATTGTGCATGTAAAGCCTGAGTTAAGACTTATATTCCTTGACTACGAAGGCAAAGTCAGATTCCATAGAATGTCTGTGTTACATCTATGCCCAATAGAACATCTCGGATACATCAGGTTCTCGCTAGATAATGACTTCAGAGGTGAAATGATGGAACACAAAATCAGAAGGGATTTTCTACGTCGAAAGCAGCCTGGAAAAAATGTACCTGGCTACATTAATCTGAACAACTTAGATTAGTTACTTCCTTTGTAATCTGTCCATTCTTTGTATGTCTTTTGTATTCTATGTTGACTTTCAGTTTTCAACATATATATTGTAAGTCTAAGACATGTACTGAACAACTTGTAATATTTCCTTTTGAAATTAATATAAGTGTTTCATTTGCATCATTGAAAAAGATCTCTGAAAAGAGTAATAGGAACACATGTCTATGAGTTACAGTGTTCCTCTTACATTCACTGACAATCTATAAGTCATTGAACATGTTTTCAGTTTCAATTTCCCTTCTTTTATTTTTTCTTAAACTTGTAACTTAAGAAAAATTACTAAGTAAAAACTGACTCACTGAAAAAGATCCCAAAACAGTTAAAAGGGACATGTACTTTATATATAACTAAGCCTCGGTGAATGCTAAAGAGACCTTCAGGGTTATTCCAGCATGCAGCGATCAAATGAAGCTTGTGGTGCAAGATTGCTTTTGTCTTGTCCTTCCACACACAAAGGACAAACGCATACCCTTTTTGGAGTATAGTACGGTACGAAGCCGATTAGTTGACTCTATTACCCACCAACTCCATGAAAGGATGTCTGCTCTTGAATAGGCTTTTGTACTATTCACTATAGCAAAGGATAAGCTTTTCTCTAAAATCTTGACACATGTTCAAACTCTACTACATTGCATTAAATGTGCATTTAATGCAATGGGTATAGATAGATAAGTGTTCTCTCCATGCAAACAACGTGCATACACACAAGAGATCACACACATACATATAAATAACACTTACGTTTATCTTCAAGCAAGTTAGAATTCCTTTAAAGCATTCTAAGAAGTTTATACCGAGAAAGAACTCTTTTCCTTCTAGTCTTAATAGCAAATCTTTTCTCTTTGCTAAGATAATTTGTGTGTAAACTTAGATTGTTTTAGATAGGTTATATGTACCTTATCTATTTTCGCATACAATCTTGTAAAATTTGTATTGATCCTTCTTTATCAATATATATATTATAAATTTGAAAAGTTTTTGTGTTTGTATTCATCCCCCTTCTACAAACTGTTTCTATAAAACTCTTGTAGACCCTAACGGGACCAACAAGTACTTATATAATGCTTCAAATTGTGATGCCGATTTTACCTAAGAAACTATCACTCAAAACTTCTTTCATAACGAGTAACTTGCAACATATGATAAAGATGACCTTTTATAGCTGCAGAGGGAATAATAAACAAAGTATGATACTACTAACATAACTTACTTTGTCTGACATGCCAAACATGTTCCCTTACTAAGGATGAGAGTTGGTAAGTCAAACTTGCTAGATAAGTTTGCACTCCAATTTCAGTTTGCCAAAAATAGTATTTGTCAGATTACTTTGAATTTATCTTGTATTGATCTTATTTCGGCTAGATGACAATCCAATCCGCTTTGGTGATGATATTGAGCTCACTTCAACTGATCTTCGGTTTTGTTGAAAGCCTTTTACTTTTGGATCAATACAGATAGTTACAAGATTTTTACAAATAAAAGAAATCCTATTTATCTATTCTGAAATATAACCTATAGATCGGATTCTAGCTTAGACTATTTATGAAGTATGAATATTTTGATGTTTCAAGTATACTTAGAGTAATTGAGGGTTAATGAGAATCGAGACTGATTGACAATGTTACTGAATCAATGGGATTCTTCATTCGGATGAAAGATTATCAAAACTGATATTTGATCCCGACATACTATCTATGATACAAAACTGAAAGTGACTCAAATATGAAATCTTTAATGAATAAATTCATTTGCAATGCTCTGTTCGAAAGTCAGTACTGTTTGTTAGATCCGATAACTGTTGTATATCGGATATACCAATTACAAGACACGTATTAGGAATTTTTATTTTAAGTGTTAAATCGAATGCTATTTGTAGTATTTTACAAATCCGATGATTAAGATCAACACTTATTATTGGTTAAACTACCCTCACAAGGTTCACTATCTAAATTTTATAGGCAATTAACGGAGTAAATATGATTAAAAGAAGCATACTATTAAAATAATAACATTTTCTTTAACAATTTGCGATTTGATGTAGACATTTTGGACGATTTTCAACATACTCATCCACATGAGAAAAAGACATATTTTTAGAAATACATAATTATCATTTTTTTTAATATGAAAAAGGAAAATTTTATCCTAAATTATAAAAAAGTAATAAATTTCTTAATCTTATAATTAAAAGTAGAATATATTATGGATTTGGTCTTCAAGGTTTTCAAAATATCTTGGATTTAGTCCCCATAATTTGTTTATTACAAGATAGACCTTAGAGTTTGTATTTTTGAAACACATTGATCCCTATCACTAATGACAGTTAATTCTCATCCGTTAACTAAGGGGCATTTTGGTCTTGTTAATCTCTTTTTTGACTTTATCCTCCTTTGGTTTACTATTTTGTTTTTGTCTTTTATTAAACAACCCACCCCACCCTTCCCCAATCACCCCTAAACAAACACAGAATGAGATCCACCCCTATGAATCCAATCTCTGTCACCCGCCCTTGTCTCCGGCGGCAACCTTATCTCCGATGATCACCCACCCTCGTCTCCAGCAGCAACCCCATCTTCTATGATCACCCAAAAGTCAACACCCACTTAAGCCTTTGTCGTCGAATCCTTAAACGCAGAAGAACCTTTCCCTCGCCACCCCTCCCGTTCCTGATTCTCGAACACCCTCCCCTATTCCTAATTCTAACCATTAAAACTCAAAATCAAAAAAACAAACTATGTTAAACAAACATCACCTAATCAAGATGAAACCGGGACGAAATTGCGATGAAACAGAGACCCAATCGAGTTGAAACAGGGATAAAGATGAATCAGGGAGGAAACATCACCAAATCGAGATGATTTTTTTTCTTTGTTCTCACTTGGTTCCAACCATGTAAGAAGTATAGAAGAAAATTTGGGTATTTGTGTTGTGATTTTGGCTTTACTTATGTCTACATATGGGTTTCTAGGTTTTAACTTTGTTCGTCAAACACTATTTTCAAAATCCGGGGTTGATCATAGAAAAACTTAAAAAGGGAAAAAGGGTCGATGATTAGGGCAAGGGTAGGAAAGGTGGTGGTTCAGAGGAGGTGGTGTTGGGATTATATTAAGGTGGTGGTGATACGTTTTCAGTTGAGATGCTCTCGCTAGAAAAAAAGGGGAGGAAGGACTCATCGGAAAAAAACAATGCGGAAAAAGGATGTTCGACCGACAAGAAAAGTATTAAAAAAGGGTGGGGGCTTGTGACCTGAGTTTGGTTTAAAGGGTGGGTAGGGTAGTAATATTGATAAAAAAGATAAAAAAAAGATTAACACCCTCAGTTAACAAATGAGAGTTAACTGCCATTAACGACAAGGACCAATGTGTTACGAAAATAAAAACTTTGAAGTATATCATATAATAAACAAATTCTAGGGACTAAAAATCCAAGATATTTTGGAAGAGAGACCAAATCCATAATTTACTCTTCAAAGTGTAATTGGAATATGTGTATTTGCTTTTGAAATTAAATATTATTTTAAAACAAACTAAAATAAATATAAATATAAACATTTACTTAAGACGAATGATCATTCTTTTGAGAACTCATAAAATTCTGGTAAGCTTGAGAACCAGTACATTATATACTTTTTACATGATGTTTTTCTGTGTACGACTTGGACTTAAGGTCTTGATTAATATATATTTGTTTTACAACATGAACATGTTTTATTTGTTTATGAAACAATAAAATACAACTAAAAAGTTTCATATTGTGAACCAAATATACATGAAACAAACATATTATAAGACAAATATATGTTAATCATTAACTTTTAGCCATAAACAAAAAGTCATGCTCTTAAGATAATAAATTTCACAGTTATTATAATATATAAAATTTTCAAATAATTAAATTCTAAATACAGACAAATAATAAAATATAACATAAATTGATATATTTATAAATAAAAAAAAAATGTTTTTCTTTAAAACTCATCATTTAATTCTTTTTTTTTTAATTATTAAAATAATTGTTTTATTTTTTGAGAAACAATAATTGAAAAATGGAGATTAGTTGGAGACAGTTGATGTGTTTTAGGTTATGGGATTGTTCCCTCCACATGATCCCCGCTTCCTTTGTCTGCGCTTAACTTCCAGGGTCCCACCCTTTCTTTATACAGAAATAATAAAAAAAATTTATCCGTTTCTTTTTATCTGAATCCTTGTTTTAACTTGTTTATAAGATTCAATAATACGTGTTTTTGATAGAATTATGTATAACATAAACGAGATTGATAAAATTGAAAAATCAAACCAAAACCAGTTATATCAGATTCGATTGTTGATTCTGTTAAAAACAATTTGGGTTTGATTATCGAATCAAAAAGATTACGAAATCAAGACTTGATTTTAGAAAACAACGAAATTGAATAGATGTAGTTTGGGTTTACATATTTCAAATTAAAACTAAGTGTTGGGTTGATGGTCTGATTTTATACCTAATTGTTATGGTTTTTGGTTACATTATTATTTTTATTTATCTTTTTGGTTTTCGTCTAATTGAAACTTTATGCGCACAAATATTTCGGCAACCAACGTGACTTCGAAAAATAATAATAACATATATATGATTTGAATTGTTATACCAAATCGTTAACACTCACATTCGATTTCTAAATGTAAATATATAGGGATTCAATTAAATGAAAATTATAAATATGTTACAAATATGTGAGAATCTCGATATAATATATATATATATATATATATTTTATCAAAATGCAAGGATTTAAAATATTGTTTCACACACATATATGTGTGTGTGTATATATATATATATATATATATTTGTTTCATAATATGATAGTTTTACATGTATTTGTTTCACTATGTGAATATCTTTTATGTGTATTTTTCATTTCACTAGGTGAACCAATTTCTTTTTTCACATGTAATCTTTTCACAAGGTCAACACAAACATATTTTTATATCAATTCTCACGATTTTGTAACATATTTGTGGTTTTTTTATTTGATTATAGTCCTATATATATGTATGTATCTTTAAAGATTTTTATGACTGTCATGTTTGACATTTAATTTGATCTTTTTATTATAGTTGTAAGAATATACTATATGTATCTGATGCAACTACAGAAACATGTTCAAACTCTGTGTGCAAAAAATGGAGTGTGTTTTGACTTTGTAAACAAATATCATTGTTGAATTCTTTAGTTAAACCTATATATTTTGAATGTCTTGTTATATACAAAAAAATATAATAAGAATTGGAACACAATACAATATGTTATATGTTAATACAATTTGCATCTATTTAATGGGATGACTGAAAATAATGATAAATAATTTTATTTTAGTTTCTAATTTGGACATCAAAGTTCAAAAGAAATGAGGACCAACTCTGTTTACATTATCCTGACTTGTTCACAAAGTTCAAATGTAATTGTTGATAATTTTAAAAGTTGAATGACAAAATTTAACCCTTAAAAACAATGTGTTAATGTTTATCAAGGACAACTATGTCCAGCAATATTAATGTTTCATCACATGTAAAACTAACACAAAAAATTTAATGAAAGATAATATACGATGGATAAATAAATAAGGGTATATGAGAGAATCTCCAACATGTATGCTATATATATATATATATATATATATATATATATATATATAGGGGAGCGATCAAATGCAAACCACTCAATTTGTACAAACCGTGCAAACCGCATTCAACCAATCATAATTTTTCATTTTGTTCATTTTTTTGTAATTATGAGAGGTTGATTAATCATTTTTATTGTGGAGGGTGTTAATCATAGA
>NW_020201430.1:29930-32354 GCF_001531365.2 Cynara cardunculus var. scolymus
TAATAATTCAAATATTGTCAATTGCAAATGTTCCCAGAGAAATTAAGTATAAAGTGGACAGGGAAGAAGAAATATCATACAAATGTTCTGGATTTATTAATAATTCAAGTATTTTCAGACTATGTTTACTGTATTTCGAATCCAATAAACAGTACATATACTCATAAACTTTCACCTCCAATGCCAACATCATTGGATATTCTTTTGAAGTTTTGATATTAATTTACAGCTTAGATGGTGTTTTGAGATTGCATTGGCTAAAAAGAATGCAGGTGCATGCATTTGGTCAATAAACATCTATAGAAGAATCATAGTAGGATCCCTATACTAATGCTTCTTTTCTTGCTAGAAAACATAACAACTTGGGGATCAGAAGCTACCTGAAAGGTGAAAACAAGATAACCTCCACGAACTTGAGGATGTATGGTAGGGTCATTATCATTGTATGAAATTATATGTTACATCAAGAAAAAGGATTAAAAAAAAAGCAAACAAACAATCCCATCGATTCGTTTTTAGTTTCTCCATGTTTCTTCTAAGCAAAGTGCCATAAATAATTTCTGTTTCTATTGACCCTGGAGGACATTTAAATAATTGACATTTCTAAGATTTATGTAGTACAAGATGGTCAAAGGTCATCTCTGTTCAAATGTTAATACCCAAGAAGTTCTGCAATTTATAGACAAAACTCGGTAATGAACAAATGCTAAAAGTCCGTTGGTGGCTTTGATGCATTTCAACCTTGAGAATTGATGAATCAAGAAAGGAATCTAACACTTGCAATCTTAAAAAACATGTTCTTCATATGCTATACATATAGGCAAGAAACAATTTTCTATTAAAAAATGAAGCTAATGACACATGACGGGGACTTTTTTTTTCCTTGAGATAGTGCAGGCCAAACGGGCAGAGAAGTAGAATGTGATTGCTGCCTCGGCCTTTTGCTGCTGGACAGCTTCTTCACGTGCTGCTGTTTGGACAGCTGCTGTTTGGACATAGTTGATCTTAAATAAGATTTTCTTGCTGCAGAATAAAGGCAATCTACACACACATGAACAGGTACCAAAATGCAAGCATTTAGCTTAAGAACCGTAAATACATCACAAGGTTCAAATCCATATTAGAGAAAAACAAGATCAACAAACTAATGAAATTAAATTGATGTTCAAGTGGATCCTATGACCCAAACTAYATGCATAACAATCTTACACAACTGACTCAAAGATAAACGATAGTGAATCACACATATGACAGGGGGTGGGCATAAGAGAGCAAGAGAGCGAAGTATATGAAAAATAAACAATYAGAATCTTTGTTAAAATGGAAAACTTTTCATTATCGGAAGTAGGCCAATCACAGAATCTTCAGACCATCAGGTGCATTTCTTTGTAAATAGAAATAAGATGACGAAAATAGCAAGGGATGAACTGAACCATTTTGAAGCAAAAACAGTAGCAATATAAGATAATATATATATAGAGTAACCTCAATATTTCGATGGTATGCAAACTCTTCATATGCATCTTGAGTACGGGTTAATCATGATCATCCGTGACATCTATAATTCCTGACTCTAGTTGTTATATAATTGAATCCAGCCTAATTTTCTCAAATACTGTACCATGACAGAGGAAACGATATTATCAAGCTGCATCTAGATATATTAGTCCATGTTAATCGTTTGCAAGGAATTTAAATGTGTATTAAGTAACAAAATCACATACCAAAAGACGAAAATCCGAACAATGGTCGGACTGCATTAGAAGGCATCCCAGGAAAGAAAATTGATGAACTTCTTCTGAAATAAGATTATAAAAATGGACAACCATTATTAATGTTATAATCATCTAGATTCATGAGGTAGCACAGTAGGGTCTTAGGTAGCTCCACTCTTCTTTCATAAATATACAATCAAGTTAAACATTTATACAACAACCATCAATCTATTGAAGATCAAAACATATAAGAAAACTTTATTTTAACATGCATCTTAGAACTAAATTTGTTGAAGATGGCAACATAGGTTTGTCCCATAATCATGTAATTTAGTTGACAACTATAAATTATACCTTCTAATGTTATCAAAAAGTGATCTGCTATCATGTGTATAAAAAGGTATTCACCCAGCAGTAACTTAAATAATCAGTAAAATTCAGGCATAAACCTTTTCAAGTTGCTTGAAAGATTCTACTTTGTTCCCCTTAAATGAATAGTGGCGCAACCAAGACCATGCTTAGCACTCAACTCAACAAAGGGATGTTAATATCGCATAATCTTTGTTTCTGAACAATGCCCATTCTCTACCGCTCTTACGAAAATTGTAGATGGAGGTTAAGATCCCTCCTCTACATTACATCATATCAACAACATGCTAAATCTCATGTCTTACATCATCAATTTAAGTCATAATTATAAGATCAAGGG
>NW_020201430.1:33594-35065 GCF_001531365.2 Cynara cardunculus var. scolymus
TTATTTTTGACCTTATAAACCGAAATGTTGGTTCCATCTTTGTATGTTGTAAATATACATATAATGCATTTTCAGTCTGAGGAAACAGTAGAGAATGGAGACATAAAAAGTTGAATGCTTCTTCTAATAAAAACCACACACAGTACCTCAAATTTTCAAAGCAATGTAAAAGAGGATTCTTACCTCTAACTTGTAAATAGCTTTGGCTTCCTTCATCGATCGTTAAACCAGAAAGAAGAAAGAAAGTTAAGAAATGGTTGCAGAAATCAAAATTGAAATAGAGCATACCTCCAAATTATAGGGTTTTGAATAACCTATGAAATCAACAAGGAGGAGGGAGCTATATATATCAATGAGGTGGTGATACATCCAATCCCTTTAATACATGAAATTGGTTTTCTTATCGAGGTGATACATCTGCACCACCATTGTTATGTTAAACGATGTCTGTGAAGAAGAAAGACCTCTGCTTTTTAACCCAAAATGTTGCTGGTCACAGATAAAGGATACAAAAGAGAAGAATTTTTTTGGTCTTGGTGGTCGCAGAGGTAGGAGAAAGAAGAGGAAGAAACCAGAAGAAGAAACCCGCCCAAAATGGACCATTGCATAAAGAACTTCTACATTATGCATAATAGTTTGTAGTTAAGAGTTTTTTGAATTTGTTGCATAAAATGATGATACTCTAAGCTTTAAGACTTGTACTTAAGATATAGGTCTAAATGCTTATTAATGTAGTATATATATATATATATATACATATATATACATATATATAGACTTGGGATCATATGAGACCAAGGCTTTTTCGTGAGACCCGTAAGACCAATTCTCAACCCTTGAATTATATCTACAATCATCAGATCAGAACATTCACAAATGCCATGAGACTTCTCAATAATCACAAAATTGCCACCGTGCAATTTTAGACCATTAGATCATTAGCTTATAAAGTTGATCAATGATCGTAAATTGGTCTTACAGGTCTCACGTGAACCCAACCCTATATATATATATATATATATATATATATATATATATTTTCCCTTCTAAATTTGAATTTTTTTTTCATTGTCTCTTTTTTTCGTTTTTTAGAAGAGAGTTTAACATAACTGTTGGAACAAATTTTTTTCAAATCTCCAAAAAAAAAATCTAAAATAGCATGGTTGTAGGAGATGCTCTTAGTTTTTTTAATCAACTTAATAAGCTTAATAACATATACTTTTAATCATTAAGCAGTGGGGGGGGGGGGGGAATAACTGAACTAAGGTTTCATTATCATTAACACGTTACATCCACTGAACGGACCCCCTACGTAATTCTACAACGTGGTTGGCCATGAAACGAGTTCAACGGTCATTAACCAATTRTAAATGAACTCGTTTCATTGTCAAGTATCCGAATAAACGGATCATCATCACACACAATGCAACATGGATCACCATGAAACTTGAAAATGAATATGTTTCATCAT